>NC_133787.1:36232502-36305391 GCF_003597395.2 Chelonoidis abingdonii | reverse complement strand
TTTTAAACAAACAATTTAGTACTGGTACACAGTGATGATGATTGTCAAGGTAGAGGAGTCAAAGGGTGGGATATTTCCCTTACTGCTAAATGATGAACTAGCAATTGGCTGAGCCCTCAAGGGTTAACTCTCTCTCTACACAAGGCAGCAGGAATGGAGGGAGATGTGCGCATTTCCCTTAAGTACACTGCCTTGTTAATTAGATCTGCTTGCCAAGACCGCAGCTGCTAAAAGCTCCCTCCCTCCTGAGCCCTGCCCTGTGGAAGATAGGGTAAGCGGGGTGCAGGAGAAAGGGAAGGGGGACACCCTGACATTTGCTCCCTCTTCCTTCCCTCTGCCCCGCACAGGAAGCAGGAGTCTCGGGGAGCAGCTCCAAGGCAGAGGGCAGGAGCAGCACATGGCAGTGTGGGGAGGGATACAGCTGAACTGCAGGCAGCTGCTGCACAGGGAACTTAGGGGAGCAGGGAGCTGATAGGGGGCTGCCGGTCCATCCTGGTTCCAAGCCCCCACCAGCTAGCTGCAAGGGGCTGCTCTTCCTGCAAGCAGTAGACAAAGCAGGCAGCTGCCAAACGACGTTAGAAGGGAGCACTGCACAACTTTAAACAAGCCACGAAACAATGTTAACCAGGACGACTTTAAGTGAGGAGTTACTGTATTAACAAAGGTACTTTTTGATTTTGTAGTGAGATTATGAGCTTATTTTTTGAACAGATTATAGCCACTGATTTCTTTGCTCGCAAACACTAAAAAAAACCACTTTGTGGCTCTCAAAGCACTGTTCAGACAATAGTGAATTCAACATCACAACAGCCATACAGAAAGATTATTCCTGTTTCACAAACAGGTAAACTGAGGCAAAGAAAGGTGAAATGACTTGGTCAAGGTCACAGACAGAGCGAGTATTGGTTTGGAATAGAAATCTATTTCCTGGTCCTCTACGCCAGCCATTTGATGACAAGATGTTGGGCTTGTTTTACTAACATTTTAAAATAGCCCAGATAATATAATTCACTTGGGCGTTACTTGCCAAAGCATTACCAAGGGGAATTCCTTTGGGTTCAAGGCGAAAGGGTTACTTGATAGGATACTCTTTGGAATTTGGCATGAATTTAACTGGCTCATTATTATTTTAAAAAGTTAATGTTTTATAATGGAGGGAATAGACGATTTAAATAACAAAAACGATCCCACCTTTTTCTTCTCTTATTTTTACTAGGGAAACCTACCAAAAGGAGACAAATAAGATTAATGATGATGGGTCACATTTGGCTCTTATTTATACCTGTGTAATTCTGGCGTAACTGAACTGAGATCCAGATTGACACTAGCATAACTGAGCAGAATTTGGTCCACTATTTATAAAAGAATGTTATCAAAAGGAAGAACTGGCTGGATTTCCTACTAAACAGACTGCTCCTGTAGATTGATAATTAAATACAGCAGTGAAATGATAGTGCAGAGCACAACACACATGCAGTTTAACAGCCTCTCTTGAACAGGCACTGAAAGTTCAAAACCTGCTGGCCTCAGTTAGCACCGTCCATGTGGCCTGCAATCTCCTAGGGGTTGCCTCCCTCTAGTGAGCATAACTGAGACTGACATGGGCACATCCAGAAGTCCAGACACCTATCTCTCTACACTATTCTGCTGTGTTAACTTGCTTGTTGTGCGGGGCCGCCCAGAGAAGTGGGGGCAAGTGGGGCAATTTGCCCCAGACCCCCATGAGAGCTTTTCGGCACCCCTGAAGCGGGGTCCTTCACTCGCTCCGGGGGCCCTGGAAAACTCTTGCAGGGCCCGGGCTTCCGGAGCATCTTCCGTGGCAATTCGGTGGTGGTAGGTCCTTCTGCTCCGAGACCTGTTGCTGAAGTGCCCTGAAGACCGGTGGCGGGGGGTCCTTCCACCCCAGGACCTGCCGCCGAAGTGCCGGGTCTTTGGCGGCAATTCCACCGCCGAAAACCCTAGGCCCCCTGAATGTTGCGACCTTCTTATCAGGCTAGGAATGACCACAACTTCATTTACCCAGCACAGAACTGTACAACCAACCAACTAACCATTCATTCTGAATGCTGTTCCCAGATGAACATGAGTACAGTAGAGAACAAATGGGTCCATCAATCCAGAGTATTGGAAAGGTTGGAATGCAGGACTGACCGTCAGAAGGTATCTTTATAATAAACCAAATGAGGAATTCTGAGCGCTCCTAGATGCTGGCAAAGTTAGGACCTGGCTGCATAGATGGGACACGTCTCTAGCTGGAAAGAACAGCATGCTTGATCTAGCTGGGAGCAGAACTTTTCCACAACATCCCACTCCAACGTTAAACACACGGGCACCACCCCCCCCACCATCAGAAAAATGGGGATATGTCAAACCCAGAGCTTCCAGTATGACATTGGATGAATGTGGATTCAGATGCCCAGATCAGAACCTGCTCCTTTTGCTTTGGGTCCAGACCAGATCCAAAAAGGGAAAGGGAACTTCTCTTGGTGCCAGCTGCAGATGTGTGGGAGGGCGTGTGGCTCCTTTAAGGCAAAACACTGGTACGTGCTGCAAGAGGTCCAGTAGTGCTGCTCACAAATGTTTCAGTGGAATAAGTTTTCCATCAGAAATTGCATCAAAATCAAAATGTGTTGCAGGAATGTGTCAGTTTTGACAAAGCTTTTGATGGAAAAATTCAAAAAGATTCGTTTAGATTTAGCTGTTTTGTTTTGATAAGGTAAACATGTTTCATTTTGACTTTTGCTGTTTCTATTCATGTTCTTTTGAAGTTTATATTATATTAAAATAATCAATTTCATATTTTATATTCTAACATTTTGACATTATTGAAACAAAATGATTTGATGTTTCTGAATCAAAATTGTTCAGAATTTTCATTCCATCGGAAATTCAACTTGTTCCGATTTGGAATTAAAACAAACTCACACGTGTCCAAATTTCCTGCAGAATGGAAATTCCAGTTTCTGCCCGACTCTAGAATCCACATCCCATCTCTAAACTGCTCCTGGCCTACTCCCCCATGGTGCACCTCACTATCATGGTCTTAGAGCCATCCAAGGCCCGTAAAGGAGCTTTGCAGCCATCTTCTCTGCCTGCTAGAACCCAGGGCCATGTTGAGCCCTGATGTCAGTACTTTTGCTTCTGTAGTATGCTAGGCACAGATCTGGCCTACCACACATGCCAAGTATTTACAGCGCAATTTTCTTTCTGTTGGCAAAAAAGTGATCTCAGGAAAATGTGTGTGACTTGCTGTGGGCAAATAGCTTTTCCAGGCAAACAGCTGCATGTGAGCAGATGACATGCAGATATGTTACCAGCCAAAAAAAATGGCATTTGTATGAAAACATTAACCCCCTCCTTCCCCATTCCCCTCGTCGCAGTATGGCCTAGCATGAGAGCTCATCTTTGAGGAAGAGATCAATGATGCTACATTAGCACCTTCTCTTGCTTTTTCCATGCAAATGCCAAGCTTGCTGGGACAGTCTTGAACTGTGCAGCATATTGTGTCTCTTCTGAGCTCTGATAACTGTGGGTGACACTGGTAGAAGGTGACGTTAATGATAATGTGCAAGATTTTCTTCCTATAAAAGTGATTGGGAAATGGAGAATTGGCTGTTAACAATAGCTTAGTAAATAGTTGATAGTGCTTAGAGACAGAAATAGATTAACCCGGGGTAGGGTGCAGAGACAGTACATTTTTCAAGTTCATTCCACAGCACTGTCTTCATACCCTGGAGATCTTCAGAACTGAAATTAGCAATGGGTCAGAGCCATTAAAATTTGATCTATGCCAGGAACTGAACTTCTCCCAACGTCAAGGGTGTTTGGATCCAGGCCTCTAACTGAGCCTTTTCTTTCTTTTTTTAACTTGTACAAGAGACGAGGCTACCATGAGAATTTCTGGGGCCCAGGCAATGGGAAGAACCTCTTATCCCATTCATATCACCTTTCATCTCCCCTGCCTCTGCTTTTGGTCTCCCCCTTCCCTCTGGTTTGTTCCTGGAGAACACGCAGTTGTATGTCGGTTGTAAGGAGCTTCCTCGTAACCCTTGTACCTGGTGGTGTCCCCATCATGAAATGAATGGGATGTGGGGAAGGCTCTGGGAATGCTTGTTGTACTGCTGAAAGTGGAGCTGTTGCACCTAAGAGCCCGCAGCTCTGGAGGAAAGGCAGTTCTAATGTCCGCTGGGAAGCTCTGTGCAAATCCTGCTGTCACCTTGCAGATGTGTTGAATTGGTGCATCGTCTGGCCGTCCTCCCTCTCTGGCCAACATCCCCCGCTGTCAGGGCTGGGCTGCCCAGCTGTTGGGATCCTCAGTGAAGAGGAGGGGTTGAGTGCATTGCTGGGCAGGCTGCATGGGCCTCTGGAAGCAAGTGGGGAACTTGGGTGTCTCTGCCACAGGATATTAAATACCCTATGAGATGCTGGTGCAACGGCCTCGGGGCTGTTAGCAGGGTTTGAACGCCAGGCCTCTGCTATCTGAACTAATGGCCTTAGGGCCTGAGCCAAAGCACATTTGGAATCAGTGGGGGCCTTTACATTGACTGGGCTTGGGACCAGGCCCTAAATCCATTAGCTGGAAGCAGCAGGAGGCAGCTATTCTCTGTGGCCCAGGGGAAAATGCAATGCCTTACCACTGTGCTGTGTGGGAGAGACTCATGGAAAGCAGAACAGTCAGGTAAGATTTAGGACAGGTGGTACCTTCCACCTGCCTGTCTTTGCCCCCAAGTGTATAACACCCCTACAGTAGCAGGATGATGTTAGAGAGAATGTCATTGCGTCTCCTGCTGATCAGCGGTTCCCAGCTGCAGGAGTCACTAACCATTCTTCTTACCCACCAAATGAGTTACGGATGCAGTAAAAGGGGCTGCTATTGAATTCAGCTTGCCCCACACATCACAGTTAAACACATCTGCAGCCAGGCTGGGGGAGGGAAGAGAAATCATCCTCTCTCTGTAGCCCTTGCAGTGTGTTTACCAGCTTGCTGTAGCAGGAACTCAACAGTTTGTCCAGATTCTCTGCATGTGCTTCCATGTCATTGGCTCTGTCTAGCAGAGTTTAAAATATATTCTTTATCTGGAAATCTAACACAGAGTCTGTCTTTCCTGGGAAAATAACTGTTCCAGTTCACAAGAAAACTGCTGTAGTCCACAAGGACGCTATGAATACACTGATACTCCAGACTGATGCTCCCTGTTGGTGGGCGGCTTCAAAATAGCACAGGCACATTGCAAATCATACACAAGCTGCAGGGGCTTGGAAAGAAATTCTACGAGGGTCAGCGGGGTTGACACACAAGCTGCAAATCTTCCAGCTGTGTCATGTCTGCAAACACTGCAAGCAAGAGAAACCACACGCACGGTGGGAAAGGGCATGCTGCCTACCTCCGTGGCTGGAGGGTCCTTGCAAATATAGCATTGCAACTCCTGATGCCTCAAGTGACTCTGTGGAATAATGGCAGGTTTATGCTTGAAGCAAATACCTTTGTGGGAAGGGGATCGTGTGGGTGGAAGATGGCAGGATGGAGTCTCAAGAGCTGCAGACAAGCCCAAGAAATGGACTGACAGGGAAACATCTACTGTCAAAAAACCCAGCTGATGGCAACAAACTGGAATATGTGCTTAATCCCACTTGAGTACTTACTGCATGATACATAAATACAAGCTAACTGCATCTGCTAGAAATGTGTGCCTGGAGGGAACGATGTAATAAATAATACAGACACTCATGTAGAGTGTGTGTGTGTGTGTGTGTGTGTATAAAGACTTTCATGCACATGTATGCATAATCTATTTAGCTATTGATAAAAATCTATGATGGACAAAACCAGAACCTGGCATCTTAAAACTCATTGGATTGCATGGCAGAATCTGTTTTCCTCAGAACAGAGCCCATCACTGTTTAGTACTGACCCAAGCCAATATGGGTCTAGTTTCTTTTTGGATGCTGTAAAAATGTTACAAGAAAGCTCATGGGATTTTGATACCATTGAAGCTGACCCTCAGACCTACATCAAATCCAGATGCAGATGTCTTAGACTGTAAATTTCTTGGGGAAGAGATTGTGTCTTCGTATGTGTACAGCACAGTGGGGCCTTGATCCTGACTGGGGCCTCTGGCTGCTACTGAAATATAAATATTTGATCATAATTTGGATCTAGATCCTGCCTCCATGCCCCCTTTGTGAATGTATGTATTTAAACCTGTGAGTCAAGTCAGGGCTGACGAGAGGAGGGGGGGAAAGCTGGTACAAATTACTGGGGCCCAGTGGTCTGGAAGGGGGCCCAGGGCTTGGCTTCCCCAGCTTCGTCGGCCCTGTTTAGTTGGTCCACCCTTGCTGGGGGCCCCGAACCCGCTCTCGGCGGTCCTGAGTGAATTTGGTGCTAACAGTGAGGCACTGATAGCAAGATGTGACCTGGAGTAATGCCATTAGGCGCAGGGAACGCTTGTCCTTGTTCCACTGCACGTCTGGCCCAGCCTGTGAGACCCTCTGCTTTTCCAGCTTTCCTGAGCAGACGCTCAGCCATGCCAAAGTGTGCACCAAACTGATTTACTCTTGGGCCCTAAACCAAGATTTCAACTAACATCTCCCTGAACGAGATACCAGGTCAGATGTCCAGTATGCCACCCCAGCCTGATTTAATTTATTCACTGTATAACAATTCTCTGATTAATCTAAATTGTTTGTCTTGTGAGCTTTGATTTCAAAGCACTAGGAAAGCCTGTTCTTTCTTGCATTGGTTCTCAGTTTTCTCCCCTCTTGAAGATGCATATCTCCCTCCTGAGCTTAGATTTTTATATAGCACCTATTACACTGGTGCCTAAGTGTTGATGAGTTGAAGCACAGATGTGCTGCAGCCACTAGTGACTGTGTGAGCCATATTAAATCTCCCAGGGATCAAGAGCTCTGGTAAATCGATATCTAAAGTTATTTTGGGTACCATATAACAGCAAGGGGGCTGCTTTCACCAAAGGGTCCCTGACACACAGCAGAGACACAATACATCATTTGGGGAACTTTGATTCTGATAGCGATCTGCACAGCCATTGCTTTCAGTTGACAGGGATGCAAAGGTTTTTATGGTTTGGCTTCCCCTAGATTATTGCCCCTCTGCCTCAGAGGAATGGCAGAAGCTACTATCAGTGCATGCAGTTGTGGGATGGAATGATCTTTGGTTGAGTAGTGTTCTCTCCCAGGCAGGAAATGAGGGGTGAGGGGAAATCAGTGGAGATTTTTCCTGAGAAAAATCCCTTGTTGATTGTATCTGACCTAGTTTGAAACAGAGCAAAGGCTCCTTGTACCCCATTGCATTTGGAATGGGAGATAAAAGGATAAAATTAAGCAGGGGAAAATGCAAACTGAATATCAGGAAACATTTTGTACGTGCAAATGACTACAGCATAATCTTACTCTTCTGCAGCTGTAGTTTTCACTTTGGCTGGAGCAGAACAACACTGCCCACCTCGGAAATGGAATGAAGTGATCCAGTTTAGAATATGCAGATTGTGAATTCTTTGGAGCCGGCACAATGGAGTCATGGGGCATAACTGGGGCTTTTAAGTGCTACGGTAACCTACTGGTGAATGTGTCTTACAGGTTCCCGCTCTGTGCTGATTCACAGAGGATATGAAGTGTTATAGCCCCTATCTAAAGAGGCTGGGTTATTTAGCACAAGGTGTTGCAGCTTATGCTTTTAGCTTGGGAGGTCCCCAGTTCAATCCCTGCTGTTTTGGCCAGGATGGCGACTGTCACACAACCCCAGTATGAAATAATACTTCCAGAGCCGAAAGTTTGTTGGGTGTTAAAAATACAGCCACATTATTTCTAGAGCAATCAGTCTGCATGTGCAAATGGACCATTAGCTGAGCACTTTTCCTGTTTTTTGCGCACACAACATCTCCATGCACATGTAGGGATTTTTTTTGTTTTTTTGTTTTGTTTTTTTTTACAAGAAGTAAAGTTTAAGCATATCCCTGGGACCAGACAACTTTGGGGAAAGTTTAGTTTGGAATCTCTGAGGCTTTGCTACCAGAACTCTCACCATGTTGGTGGCCATCAATAAATATGAAATTCAATAAAGACAAGTGCAAAGTACTTCATTTAGGAAGGAAAAATCAAATGTGCAACTACAAAATGGAAGAATAATTGATTAGGTGGTAGAACTGCTGAAAAGGCTCTGGAGTTATAGTGGATTACAAGTTGAATACGAGCCAACAATGGGATGCAGTTGTGAAAAAGGCTAATATCCCCCTGGGGTTTATTAACAGGAGTGTTGTATATAAAGACTTGGGAGGTAACTGTTCTGCTCTACTCAGCGTTAATGAGGGCTCAGCTGGATTTATGTGTCCTGTTCTGTGTGCCACACTTAGCAAAAATGTGCACAAATTGGATACAGTCCAGAAGAAAGCAACAAAAATGATAAATAAAAGGTTTAGAAAACCTGACCTATGAGGAAAGGTTTAAAAAACCTGGGCCTGCTTAGTCTTGAGGAAAGAACATCGAGGTGGGGACCTAACAAGTCTTCAAATACGTTAAGGGCTGTTATAAATAGGATGGTCATCCATGTCCACTGAAGGTAGGACAAGAAGTTATGGGCTTAATCTGCAGCAAGGGAGACGTAGGTTAGATATTGGGAACAACTTTCTAACTCTCAGGATAGTTAAGCTCTGGAAGAGGCGTCCAAGGGAGGTTGTGGAATCCCCGTTATTGGAGGTTGTTAAGAACAGGTTAGGCAAACACCTGTCAGGGATGGTCTGGGGTTACTTTGTCCCGCCTCATAGACTCATAGACTTTAAGGTCAGAAGGGACATTATGATCATCTAGTCTGACCTCAAGTATCAGAGGGGCAGCCGTGTTAGTCTGGATCTGTAAAAGCAGCAAAGAATCCTGTGGCACCTTATAGACTAACAGACGTTTTGGAGCATGAGCTGTTGTGGCCAAACACCCACTTCGTCAGATGCACGTAGTGGAAATTTCCGGGGGCAGGTATATATATGCAAGCAAGCTAGAGATAACGAGGTTAGTTCAATCAGGGAGGATGAGGCCCTGTTTCTAGGCAGTTTAAGATGTGAAAACCAAGGGAGGAGAAACTGGTTTTGTAGTTGGCAAGCCATTCACAGTCCTCTGTTTAATCCTGAGCTGATGGTGTCAAATTTGCAGATGAACTGAAGCTCAGCAGTTTCTTTTGAAGTCTGGCAATATACCCAAAACCTGTAGGAGAACACTTCAACTCCCTGGCCACACTATAGCAGACCTTAAGGGGCCATCCTGCAGCAAAAAACTTCAGGACCAGACTTCAAGAGAAGCTGCTGAGCTTCAGTTCATCTGCAAATTTGACACCATCAGCTCAGATTAAGCAGAGACTGTGAATGCTTGCCAACTACAAAACCAGTTTCTCTCCTGGTTTTCACATCTTAACTGCTAGAACAGGGCCTCATCCTCCTGATTGAACTACCTCGTTATCTCTAGCTTGCTTGCATATATATACCTGCCCCTGGAAATTTCCACTACATGCATCTGACGAAGTGGGTATTCACCCACGAAAGCTCATGCTCCAAAACGTCTGTTAGGCTATAAGGTGCCACAGGATTCTTTGCTGCTTTTCTAGTCTGATCTCCTGCATAATGCAGGCCACAGAATCTCACCCATCAAAGGGTTGGACGTGATGACTTCTTGAGTTCCTTCTGACCCTATGATACTATAGGCAGCTCGTGAAAATATTCTTTCGCTGAGTCCACCCTGCAGGGGCGAATCCTATCCCACAGGGCTGGGCCCGGCTCCCCACTCCAGCCCATTGGCTCTTTCCTCTTCCATTACATCACTTGACACGTGTGTCCATATATAGCTTGGGCCCTCCCCATGTGACACCTCACCCTGTCTCCTTCCTGGCCTTGGCACCACTAGCCACGGTGCTTTGCCTGCTCAGCTGGGCATGCACGTAGGTGGCAGGGTGGCTCAGAAAATGACATGGCAGAGATGATTTTGGGAGGGCTGAGCCCCCCCAGCCCTAGCCATCCACTGCCCATGCCAACTGAGCCTTTTGTCAGGCAGCACACTGTGTTTGCCAGCCTTGAAAATCCTCACATAAACTCCTATATTCCAGTCTCCTTCCTCCCCCTTCCCCCCCGCAGTGAACAATCCTCTGCTGAATAGTAGCTAGGCGAGTTCCCAAACAGTATCTGCTGTTATTACATTAATTACAGTAATCTAACGGGAAATGTAAACAGGAAAACTCGCTGGGGAGATAAAGGGTAAATGTGCTGCATGGCGAGGGAAGGCGAAGAGGCTGTGGCTGCTGCGAGGAATGGAGTTCAGTACACGGGCCGTGTAAAGTTCACTCTTCAGCTTGCGGTTGGCTGCGGCTCAAAGGCGTTAATTAGTTTTAACAGATCGCCATCAGGCCAGCATCCCCCATTTGTTTCCCTGCTTAGTGACAATCAAATCCCAGCGAGCGATGGCTTGTGCCTGGAGTTCAACTCCTCTCTGTGGCATCAGGGCCTGAGGCTGAGTGCATTAGAGATTCAGAGTCAAAATGTCGGCATGCAGTTTTCCAGCATAAGGCTTTTGCGATGGAGTGCATGTCTCCTTCGCTCTCTGGTGCCTGGACTTTGAACCCCACCCAGGAATTCAAACTCACAGGCTGGCGTGACCAGACAGCAAATGCGAAAAATCGGGATGGGGGTGGGGGGTAATAGGAGCCTATATAAGAAAAAGACCCAAAAATCGGGGCTGTCCCTATAAATCAGGACATCTGGTCACCCTAGGAGACCTCACTGCCTGCCCCTCAGCCCCAGGTATGGAAAAAGCAGTAGCACTGAGGGGGGAAAAAATAAGACTCCAATTGCATTAGCCTGGCCTCTGCCAGCAGGTGTCACTCTAAGGCAGAAGCAGTGGGTGATTGGAGAACAGAAGGAGGGGAGGCATGGGCTGACAAGCTAAATCAACAATGAATAGGAGTCAGTGTGATCAGTGGAGGGATTGGGAATTGCTGCATGGTCCTGGGAGTTCTGGAAATGTGCCGGGAGAAAGAAATGATCTGACTGCCAGAGTTGGCTACTGACTTTCAGTCATTTTAAAATATTCTGCCACTGGAACTGCATGGTAGTTTTACACAGGGCCTTCCTTCTGAAGCTTTTGGCACACTTGTTTTTGTATTGCATCTATCGATCATTTCTAACCAGTTGCATGAATTTAAAACTCTCACCCAACCCAGAGTAAATCAGAGATGTGATCGGACAGTTACAAAGATCTCTGGCAAAGGGGATTCCCTGAGTCTGAAATCGATCAGCCACCTCATCATCCCGACTGAGCCCCTCAAGAGACACACCCCTACAACAGAACAAGGTTCTCCCCCAGCAACCAAACACATTCCACCCTGCCATGGGCTGGCGGGCCCTTTGAGTCACGCTGGGCATGACTCAGCAGCTAGCCCTCAGCCTCACGTATGCCCCGGCAACATGACGGCTTATTAGTAACCCCAGCTGAGTGTGAGGGGCTGACCCCAGCAGGCAGATGGCGTAGAATTATGAGCTCAGTAGAGGAGGAAGACATTGGAGGGAGGAACAAGGGGTGTTTCTGTGTGGGAAGAGCCTGAGGAAGTCAGGCTCTCTCCCTCAGGGAGTAGGGTAGGCTCCCAGCATGGAGAGCCCAGAGATAAGGCCTGAAAGGAGCAGGGAGAGCCTCAGAGGTGAACTGTTGGGGTGTCTGGTGAAGGGAAGTGATAGGGGAATCCTGCTGGGGGAGAAGCAGGATAAGAGATGCTCGGTAGGCATCGGGAGGCGGAGAACTTCTGCGCAGCCTGAGAGGGGTAGAAGAACTATTAGTTTGGGCATTTGGTTTGGACTTGAAGTTGGGCCTTTTGTTACCTCGGAAGGGGAGTGAACTGTTACATGACTTGGCCAGAGGGCTGAGCCACAGAAAACCCAGAGAAGGAGTCAGGAGAAGACACCAGCTGGGACTGGCCATGGCCACGGAAGCGGGGTGTGAGTATGAGCGTGGAAGTCCCCTGCAATGCCATGTCCAGGCATGAGGGGGAACTCTAGAGAGGAGGATGTGTGCATACACTCCCCCTAGTGAATCTCCTTTTCAGGAGAGCAGATGACTTTCACAGCAAGGCCTGGAGGTCCCCAAATCCCATCAGGGGATGGGGAGGCAGAATTATTATTATCCCCATTTTACAGAGGAGGAACTGAGGCACAAAGAGTTTGACTTGCCTGAGCTTGCATGGAATTTGTGGAAGAGCTGGGATTGAACACTGATCCCCAGTAGGGTGACCAGACAGCAAATGTGAAAAATTGGGACGGGGGTGGAGGGTAATAGGAGCCTATATAAGAAAAAGACACAAAAGTCAGGACTGTCCCTATAAAATTGGGACATCTGGTCATCCTAATCCCCAGACTCCAAAGCCACAAGGAAAAGCACTTTGGCACTTTGCTGGTATAACTGCAACTACCCTCAGGGCTTCAGCTGGCACTGCTGCGTCAGTGAGGGATTACACCTCTTCATGTATGTGACCAGCATTGCTATGCCAGAAGAAGTCAGTAGTGTAGACATAGCCTGGTATAAATGGGCTTGTACTCGTATAGCTATTTCCATACAGTGGGATCAGGGGAATGAGCTCCCTTTCTATCAGTATAACTAAGTCAACATTAGGGGATGTACCAACTAACTGTATCTGTAGAAAAACCAAAAGAAATCCTAACTGAAATAGTATGAGAGGGGTAGCCGTGTCAGTCTGGATCTGTAAAAGCAGCAAAGAGTCCTGTGGCACCTTATAGATTAACAGATGTATTGGAGCATGAGCTTTCGTGGGTGAATACTCACATGCATCCTACGAAGTGGATATTCACCCATGAAAGCTCATGCTCCAACACATCTGTTAGTCTATAAGGTGCCACAGGACTCGTTTGCTGCTCTAGCTGAAATAGTTATCGATACAAGAACCGTGTGTAGACCAGGCCTTAAATACAGCAGCCTCTGGAAAGGGAAGACTGCAGGCAAAGGCTGGGAGTGAAGGGACTTGTTCAAACATGGGGTGAGGACACAGGCACAACCCCTGACTCTTACAGGAAGTGCCACAGAATCCTTAGTGTCCACTCATCCCAAAGAAACCTCCTGCCCAGTAAGGGGACCCCACTTCCTTGGAAGGAGGAAGTGCTAAGTTGAACCTGTTGGGACTGGAGCCTGTGGCCAGCTCCTTCCATACGGAGATGCAGGAGAGCCACAGGTGCTGGAACTAGGGGTGCTGCTGCACCCCCTGGCTTGAAGTGGTTTCCATTCTATACAGGGTTTACAGTTTGGTTCAATGGCTCTCAGCACCCCCACAATACACATTGTTCCAGCTCCCCTAAGGAGAGTTACCAGGAAATTCCTAACTAAAGTTTGTATTAAAGTGTGTAAACCCACTCATTCATATTAGAGATGAGCCCAAGCCACAAGGTATATACCTGGCTCTCAATCTGAAACACTCCAGAGAGTGTAGGTATTTGTACCGTTCTGCTATTCTAATGCAAACAGAAGAGCAGGGCTGGATATGGAGCGACAAGCACCACTGGCTGGCATTGGCAGGGTTGTTGCAGATGGTTGGCACGGCAGCAGTAGTAGCTCTAGCTGTTCAGTAGAAGAGAGGACGCCAGAACTGGCAGAGAGGGAGGGGATGAATGGGGGTGATGGGGTGAGACAAGTCAGCCATGAAGACAGCAGAAGTGATTTTTTTTGTTTGGCGCATGGAGGTATTAGTTGGCATGTACGTTCTTTATACGCCAGTCAATGATGGAAGATATTGCAACAAGCCTGAGGCCAGGTAGGAGTTCACTGTTGTCACTATTATGCAAGCAGGTCATGTTAATCTTCACAGCAACAACTGATTCAGCTCCTCCTGCTCCCAATACATAAACCCTTCCACTTGGGCTAAAGGAGACGCTTCATTAGCAGGATGGGGCCTGTGACATACAGTTGAGAAGTTCCAATGACATCCATTTGAAGGCAACCCCTCTCCCCCCGGCCTTCACTACTGTACTATTTTCCCTCCCTTCTGAATGGTCACATTAACAAGCATCTTCTAGTTTTATTTCTTTAATTTTGGCCCAGGAAAAGAGGATACAGCCTCAAAATGTGAGGAAACAGAGTAGCTGAGATGCACCTTATTCCTCTTTTGGCCCCTTGTTTCATTTCTACAGTTCAGTTTCTTGTGAACTTCCTCTCTCTTCAGAAACTTAGCCTGATCTGGCCAACCCCTGTCTGATGCATGCTCTGTAGGTAATAGAGTATACAGATGTGTGATTTCACACTGCAGTTGGTGACACAAGAGCCTCCCTATCTTGTAATGTACTCCTTTCTCACAGGGGCTTTTTATGTTTTGTTTTTTCGAATGACTGTGCCCATAGCATACAGCGTAACATCTGAAAAAGCCCTTTGTTAGAGGTTATTTTCAGAATGCCTGGGGTTTCCAAGTCCTGATCCCACCTGGGAGGAATATTCTGTACATAACCTTAGAGTGGGACTTCTTCTAAGGGGCTTTTCTATTGGGGTAACTGGAGAAGGTTTGGTGTTCCTGGAAAACAGCTCAAGCCAGTGTAGGGAGTTTTTCTTAGGTCACTGCTGCAGAATGCTGGGCCTGTTTGATATTTTGGCCTAGCCGCCACCTCTAATAAGGAGATGGAGGCAATCCAAGAACCAGTTCTCAAAGGGGAATCTGTGAAGTTATCTACCTCCAAGAACATTATAGCCGTATGGCTAGGGGGAGATAACCACCTTATTCTTTCAAATGCTCCCAGCCAGAACCACAAAGAGGGCATTGCTTTACCCCAAATGTAGCACCTCCTCTGATGCTGCAGTTCAGCATCCACACACTGGAGTTTCTCAGGTCTCTTGCTCTGCAGTTACCTAGCAGATAATTCAGCCATGTGGACTGTCACTGGTTACTGTAGCTTGTCTACACAGTTTTCACCCCACCTGCAGTAGATGGACCCATGTGGGTTTGCTAAAGGCTTTGATTCCAGTGCATTTGCCTTCTATACTTATTAATTCACATCTCATGGTGGGAATGGGTGTTCTGATTTTCCTCCCCTCTTATTTTGGGTGGGGAGATACAGTTGTGGTTTTTATCTTGTTGACACTTTGTTTCTGGCATGCAGGTTGGACTGTGCTTTTATAGCACGTAGGTGCCGGTACTTGATCATGCTGGGATCTGCAAAGGAGCAGTTAGGTACCCAAGGAAAAATTTCAAAAGTGCCTACCTAAGTGAGTTGGGCACCTAGGCACCTAAGTCACACTGAAGTCAAGAGGGTTTAAGTCACTTAAGTGGTTTTTGAAAATGTTACCCCAAAGCTCCCCCTTGAATTTCAATGGGATTTGGATGCCTAACTCCTTTAGGCTCCTCTGAAAATCCCTAAGACAGCTCCTGTAGATAGGTGGTCCTGACAAAAACTACAGGAGTTCTGGGTTCTTTTCCTCACCGTGGTCTGTGACCCTGAGTCATTCACTTCACTTGCTGTAGCTCTGTTTTCCCATTTGTAAAAGGATATGAGTACTTGCCTCGCAAGAGTGTCTGGAGAATTAACTGATAAATAATTGCAGAGATGTTGGAGATCCTCAGCGGAAAGATGCTGCCACACTGCGAACGATCATTGTCACTGGTATTCATATTGGAATTGTTAAGAAATAAAAGGGGCAGAGCCCAGTTTCCACTCTGGAGGAGACTTTTATATTCCCCTGTAAGGAGACCCACTTGCCATTTTTTCCTCATAGCTGAATTACAAGGAAAGTTATTTTTTGATCTGAGCTCGTTTCTCAACTACAGAGTTTTTCTGCTCTGGCTGCTTCTAGGGCCGAAAAAAAAAAGGGAGATGGATGAAATGACGATTTGCTTCAAAGTAACAACCCTGGTGCGCATTCAAACTGGCAAAGCCATTTCTTTTTTATTAAATCCAATTTCCCAGATCTGAAACACACGCCACCTAGAGATGGCCAGTCCTCAGGGTGGTGTCCCTGATCCTGCTGGCTGCTGACCTCTTACCGCTCTCACTGAGCACCTTACAGGATCAGGTCCTTAAAGATCAACGTATGTGCACTTTGGCACCAAAAGGTCCTCACCAGAGATTTATGGTTGGAACGCAACTACCAGAAATAAAATAAAACCAGGGTAGGTATTTGGAAAGTGCTTTCACTTACCTCTGTGGACAGCCAGGACAGTCAATCCATTTTGTCCAGCATTTCACCAGGGCTGTGGTCCTGCCAACTGGAAATCAGTGTGCTGTGAAACCTGCTTGCAGCAAATTCATAATTATAAATAAAACTCCACTGAGAACGAAAGTCCCAAATGCTTCCTGTGTAGCTTTTTCAATCCTGATCAGATAGCACCTCTGCTTGGAGTTGAAGTCTGTGAGTGAGGGGTGGAGGGAAGGGCTTCCACCAGCAGCGGGGTTCTCGTGTACTTTTTAAAATAACCCCTGGCCTATCGGGTTTGCCTTGTAGTTCCTTCTCCAGGAGCGATGACTTGAAAATGAAACGGGGCAAACCACTATGTAACTCAGGACTTCAGCAAGCAAATGAAATGCTCACAAAGGGAAAAAGAAAAAGCCTGGGTTTCGGGGTCAGAAGTTGCTATTTTGCATGCTTCATTTTCAGTTTAGCTAAATAAAGACTAACCCAAGAGCCCCAGAAGATAGTTTTGTTCTGTATGCGCTGGTGCCCAATGTGGGCCTTGTGGAATGGTTTTGATGTAGCTAAATCTATGGAAGTTCCTTCCCCAGGTTTTCCTAGGAACAGTTAAGGGATTTCCAGAGAGATCTGTTTAAGAGCAGGGAAGGGAAAAGACATGGAAAATTTGCCCCAAGATTTTTCTCTATGCTTGTTCCTGCGAGCATAATAAATGTGTGCAGGTGTCCTGTCTAACATCTTGACCACATACTGCATTGGCACATTAAGGGGCAAATCACATCAAGCCGTAATTTAGATACAGTTCTTGAATACTAAGGCCCAATCCTGAGAAGAGAATCTCATGGTTCAGTGGGACTACTCACAGGTTATATATATGCTTATGTAGAGCCTGATTCTGAGAAACTATAGACACTAGGGTATCTGTCCATGTAGTTTGCTTTGCAGGATTGGGGCCTAAATTAGTATATGAGACTTAGACAGGGGAACGTCTAGAGTCCATGAAGCACATACAAGAAAAAAGTTTAGAATTTCTTAGGGACTGGTCACAGGTTATAATTGCTATTTATAGATAAGGTAAACTGAGGCACAGAGTAATGAGTTACCGAACATCACACGGTGTGTTGGTGGCACAGTCAAGAACTGAGCCATGGAACTGTCTCTCTCAATTAGGTCATGCTGCCTCCCTGTCAAAGTAATTGAAAGTGGACACAAATAATTAAAAATAGAAAATATTGAATTTGTACTGTGGTGTCTGCACCGGGACCCCGTTGTCCTAGGGGTTGTACAAACACAGAACAAAAAGGCAGCCCCTGCCACAACAAGCCAACAGTCTAAGTAGTTAAAGAACCTTAGTTAGAACTGCTGCACAAATGTGAAAACATAGCCCCAAAACGTCAAACGTCGTGAGTTCGTAACCTACGTGTGAGGAGGGGGCAGGGAGAGAACTAAAAAATAGTTATAGGCCTTGTTCCAAAGCTTGTTGGAGTTAATGAAAAGACTCTCAGTGGGCTTTGGATGGGACCCATAGTGAAAAGCTCTTTGTCAACCTGGTTACGTGAAATCTTTTTCTCAACATAAAAAGGGAATTCATCTCCCATGGCAGATCTCCCTATGTAACTTTCCATGAGCTGTAACTCTGCCTTGCTTGTGCTCTGAAATCACATTCCTTCCTCCTTTTCCTGCCTAATTCAAGTCACATGTGGACGTTGCGCCCTGACTCGTGTGCTGGGAGATGTGAAAATAACCTGCCTTTGTAGACCTTTCCCTTTGGTTTGTTTTTAGTGAACCCTCTGCAAAGACTGATGTGCGAGTATCCTGCTGCGTTATGCATGGGGTACCTGATGGTAGGCGAAGGGATGCAGTTGCAGACATGCCACTCCCTGTGCTAAAATGCCTCTCTACCTGTGTGTGTGCATGTGTCTTTAACTGGGTGTCATTTTTCAGTGGTAACGTGCCAGGCCTGCAATGCAGCTGTTGCCAAGATAAATGTCCATGCTTCATACAAAGAAAAATTCCTTCTAATTGGCCAAGTACAAGGTAGACTTGCCCCAGGGGCAGGTCTAGCTTTCACACAAACATTTTTGGCAGGGGAAGACGAAATGACAGAGCTGGCTTTGTGAAACTTGTTACTGCTGGAGGCTCCCAATCCATGGCGAGCAAGGTTAGGCTGAGGAGAGGGGTCCCCGGAATGGGTCCCAAGTTCGGCTTTTGGTTCTTAAAAAAGAAAACAAAAAATAGTCACTGTGTGGGTGTGGCCATTTTTCATTTCTCCAGCCGGGTGACAGAACAGAGCGATTTGGCAGCCTGTCCAATGGGAACTGAAGACATAGTCCAAGCTTGCAGACTGGCAGAGGGGTTTGCACTTTTAGGGGAATGGACGTTAGCTGGGGCGCTGGAGGTAATTCGGGGGGTGGGGTGGGAGATCCATGGGACTCTTTTTGCTCTGTATTTGTACAGCACATTGCACACTGGGCCCCTGGTCCATAACTAAGATTCCTAGGTGGTACCCCAAGTAACAAACAATATGATGTCTGTGTGTGGGTATATACCTATACTCTGTGTGGGGGATAGTGTTCCATCTACATTACAAAGGGTTTGTTGGAATATACCAGCAGAACTATCTTAGCAAATCTCCCTAGTAGAGATGCAACGTATACTGGCAAGAGTCCTCTTGCGAGCAAAGCTTATACATAATGTAAGCTATAGCAGCCAAGTGTCCTTTTTCCAGTATAAGTGTGTCTGCACTAGGGCTTTTTGCCAGGGATCAGCGTTCACATTGCACTGCCTGTCAGTACCCGGCCTGGGCTGGGGAAGTGAATGATCCCACCAGTGGACCAAAATCAGTGATGAATCCTGGTCACATGCCACCTGAGGGACATTGTGCATATGCTAAGAAGGGTTTTGTTTGCTGGTATCAAAATGTCATAAAGATTCTCCCCTCCACCCCAACCACCATTAATATATCAGCAAAAGCTTCCAGTGTGGACTTGACCTAAAATGGAAGTGGATCAGAATGGCACTTCCTAATGATGCGAATTCTCCAGCAGGTGCTGCTCCGGCAGATGAGCTCTCCGGTAAGGGGTGCATCGTACAATGAAAATCCTTTTGGAAGGTATGTGAGACACACTAGCACCTCACGAGGCAAAAAGAGGCCTGGGGACTGTATGCTGTGGGTGGCGCGCCTTCTGCTTCTTTGGCCAAGGAATTGAACTCAAAGGCTATGTCTCCACTGTGATTAAAAAAAAACTCCACGACTCCGAGTCTCAGAGCCGGGATCAGCTGACTTGGGATCACAGGGCTTGGACTGTGGAGCTATAAAGTTGCAGGGTCGATGTTCAGGCTCGGGCTCTGAGACCCTGTGAGGGAGAAGGGTCTCAAAGCCCAGGCCTGAGTCCAATTTATGCAGCAATTTTATAGCTCTGCAAGCTTGAGTCACCTGACCTGGACCAGCTGCAGACGTGCTGTGTGTCTTTTAACGCAGTGTAGATATCCCCAAAGTCTGTTCTGAGACTGGCCCAAGGGAATCTGGTGCTAGACAGAAATGTGCTTGCTGAAAATTGAATGAGACTGGGGGTATGTCTACACTAGCCTCCGGATCAACAGGTAGCGACTGATCTATTGGGGATCGATTTATCGCGTGTAGTGTAGACACGATAAATCGCTCCCTGATCGCTCCCCCGTCGACTGCTGAACTCCAACTTGGCGAGAGGTGGAAACAAAGTCAATGGGGGAGCGGCAGCCATTGATCCCATGCCACGAGGATGCAAAGCAAGTGTTTCTATGTCGATCTAAGATACATCGACTTCAGCTACACTATTCTTGTAGCTGAAGTTGCATATCTTAGATCGATCCCCCGACCCAGTGTAGAGCAGGCCTGGGAGTTGGGTGCTTAACTCCCCTAGTCTCATTTGAGAATCCCAGCTTGAATCCCCTCTGTAGAGTGCCTGATCCTCTTGTGGCTGGGTGAGTGGGAGGACACGCTGTCTCGCGGACTGAGAGTGTGGCACAGACTTTGCTGTTACCAGCCAGTCCAGGGTAATTGTATCATGAAAGCAAATAAATGAAAATAGAGCCTATGTTCTATTATTTGACAGGCTCAACACAGCTGCACTGAAGGGTGAAGGGCAGCCCTGAGGATTAAAGTCAGTGAGTGCGTAACCAAGACTTGTAGTCCTAGGTACAGATGTTTCAATCAACCAAGACGACAGACTATTTATTTGAACAAAAGCTCTTACAAGTGGAGATTTTTTTGTAGCAGATATTCTATATGCTTATGATTTTTACAAGAATTAAACACAGCAAAGAAGAAACATCTTTAAATGGTCTGTATATAATACCCGGTATGTTTTCAAAGTCTTCCATGGAGTGGTGCCGGGAATTAGTCATGGATTTCCATTAAAGACAATCATGTAGCTGAAACCCCTTCACGATGGTTTGCAAATTCTCACCAAATGTTCTGTGGAGGGAAGGACAAGGAACAGGATTTAAAGTATTTTGCACATGCATGCACTCTTCCATACATATGTGCACATGCACATGCTTTGCCTAGGGATGAATTTCACCCCATTATAGTTTGAGGGCCAGCACCAGGCCCATGATGGCCCCTAAATTTTTCAGGATGTGCCTGGTCCTATGCACAGGGGTGAATATCAGCCATGGTAAGTAGCTTACCAAGGTGATGGAGGACAGAGCTCTATAGACTGTCCCCCTTTTGGGGGTTGGTTGTTAGCCATTTTCCTCCCAATTTTGCTTTTTGTGAAACCTTCCTGAGTTTCAATCTGAGTTTCAGCTTCGAATCCCCCAAATCCTCAATTTTTGTCTGGTTTCTGGTCAAAGCCATTCAAGACTGAAGCGCATGGAACTCTTGGATCTGACACCTTGCTTGCTCTGAAACCTGGCCTTAGTTCGCTAAAACATTTGGAGACCTTTCAGGAATCCATAGCAGGTTTTAGGTTTGCTCTTTGGAATGGGTATTTATTCTTTTTTTCTTGTTTATTGTTAGTCATTTCCCAGGATCCATTTGTGCTCGGTGCTGTACAAACATAACAGAAAGACAGTTCCAGCTCCAAAGAGCTGACAATCTAAGGAGTTAAAGAACCTTAGTTAAAATCATTACCCAACTGTGAAAACATGACCCCAAAACCTCAAACGCAGCAAGGTCGTAGAGTAAGGGGAGTGGGTGGGGGTGGTATGGTGTGGCAGGAGGAAGAAGCAGGGAAAGGACTAAAAACAGATACAGGCCTTGATCCAAAGCCTGTTGAAATTAGCGAAAAGATTCAGAATGAGCTTTGGGGCAGGGACTATTTTTTTTGTTCGGTGTTTTCTTCTGTGTTCAGCCTGTCTCGTTCTGGGTTTTAACATAACCTAAATTACAAATAATAAAACCCCAAACCCGAACCAGCTTTGCGTCTAGTGCGCAATATTCTCAGATGGAATGTTTTGCCATCGGAAAATTCTCCTTCCTTGAAAGGGAAACGTTTTGCATAAGCTTGTTGATTTTGATGAAAGTTTGTTTACAAAGAAAAATGGGGAAAAAAGCAGTTTGAGATGGTTGAAGCAGAATGGCACCTCTTGGTTTATCATTTTGAAATGACTTTTTGGTACCTTTTAAAAAAATCTGTGTTACATAATTAGGCTTGGAAGAATTAGGTTTTTATCAGTAAATGTCAGTAAGTGTTGATTTCGCTACACACACACAAACCAACAAAACAATATTTCCATCAATAATAACTGAAATGTACAGACAGGAAAAGTAAGAAAAATACTGCCCGAGAACATCTTAGAATTTGATTTAAGGATATTTACACAGTGTATTTTGACATTGATGTTGACAATTTGTATTTGAATGACTATAAAGTTTTTACTTTTTGAATCTCAGCATCTACTGTCTTTAAAAAACTATTGTAATGAAATAATTATCTGTGCAGCCTATTTTCTGACTCCACATAATTTTGTACAACAGTGAAAATTTAAATTGATAATTTTAAAAAAATACTTAAAATAATCAATATCTGTTAATTATAACAAAATAAAAATCGAATTCTGTCAAGTTTAAATACGTACATCAAAATTAGAATGAAATCTCTCAATTTTATCAAAACATTTCAAGCAATCCAAAATGATTGATTTTAAGAAATTCATTTAATGGGACATTTTAAAATTTTTGGCTTTCATTCTGTTTCAGAATAAAGGAAAAATGTTGAACTCTTGGCATTCTCTAGGAAACAAAATATCTGCTTCTGGCCCAATTCTATTTGCCGCCTTTTATTAGGAGAATTCCAGAGACCTCTCTTTAAAACACCCAGATCTAATCCATTTTTTCTTTTTGAAGATGAGTGAACTGGGGAGAATTAGGGCATTTGCACTGGTGCAAAGCCATATGAACTCCCAACGATTTCAGTAGAGTCAATTAATTTGATTTCTATGGAATTAATCTGGATTTACACTGATGTAACTGAGAGTATAATTCTGCCCTAAATCTCTTTGAACGGTTCACTATTGTAGTACAGCAAATAACAAGAACATAGCTATTAAAAGGCCTCTCTTCTGGTGCTCTAAAATTTAAAACACATCTGGAACAATAAAAAAGGAGCTTGTGAAAGTCTTGCGTTAGCCAAGCAATTACCTCCATTGTCCTTCCTTCTGCAGCAGCAGAGATTGTCTCGCTTGTAGCACTGTTTTCCTTGCTTTCAAGTAGCTCCTCTTTATAATGAGAGAAAAGTGACGCGTCTGCCAGTCTGCCCTGAAATGCAAGGCTCCCAGAAGGTGAATTTGTGAATGGTTGACTGGTCATTATGCGCCTGAGGGTCATAATTTTTTTTTTCCATGCCAGTGCGGAGAGGAAGTTTGCAGGATGTTATCAGCATCCTGTTTCTGTGACCTGCTGAGCAATAGCATGTAAATATGTCTCCCATTCACCACACCCCAGCATCAACCTTTTGGCTTCTGTCTGCTAGCCATGTTGGGTAAGATTAATGTGTTTTTCAACTAGAATGTGGACAGAAGTGCATAGATAATTGGGACAGATTTTTTTATGGTGTAAATTGTGTGTGTGTGTGTGTGTGTGTGTGAAGAAGATCCTGACAAAACTGGTTCGGAACTAGAGAAATCTATTAATATCCATTCGTATTAAACCTGTAATGAGTAAGGATACGATTTTGTCCCGAAGGTCCTGGATTTCGTGACTTTAACGGATCTCTGTGACTTCTTTGGTTCAGCCATAGATTCACCTATTATATAGCACTATCTATATGAACAATACATGTGTTTTTAAAAATAGGTGTTATTTCTTACGTCAGAAGTAACCGCTTTGTGGACAAATGGTCTTTTTTTTACCTGTGTTTTGGAAGGTCTCGTGGAGGAATAAATAGCTCTGAAGCTACCTTGACTTTATTAATGTTATTATTATTTATTTATTAATATTCCTAACTCATATTAACATTCCAGATACTGGCCATTATTTAATCATAAGGCCATCATCATTAGAGCCAGTTGAAAAACTTTTGACAGAATATTTGTTGGTAAATGTACCATAAAAGAATCATAGAATATCAGGGTTGGAAGGGACCTCAGGAGGTCATCCAGTCCAATCCCTGCTCAAAGCAGGACCAACCCCAACTAAATCAAAGTTTTGTTGAAATCTAAGTGTTTTGCGGGAAAGTGTTGATTTTAATGAATTTTTTGATGGAAAAGTCTCAGAATGAATCATTTTGACTTTCACATCTAGGTTCAATCATGTCAAAACATTTTGTTCAACTTTATTGTTTGAATCTTACTTTAGCATCAGTATAATACAATATTTAGATTCCAGTTATATTTATTATATTTCATACTATATTGCTCTGATATTATAAGAATGAACCGAGTTGACATTACCCAATGAAAGATTTCAAAGTTCCAAATCAAATTTTTTTTGGAATTTTCATTCCATCAAAGATTCTGGAATTTCAGCTTGTGATTCAGATTAAAAATGACAACAGATTTTGAAATGTCCAAAGTTCCTGTGGGAAGGAAGTTCTGCTTTCCAACCAGTTCTGCCCAGCACTAATGAGTGGCTCCTGAGCATTTTGCAAATAACAATTTTTCTCTCCTTTCCCAGTCTTTAGGATAAATAGCTTGATTAGTTCATATTGCATTTCTATAAGTATCATTATCTCCATTTTACTGATGAGGAAACTGACACGCAGGGAGATGAAGTAACTTGGCAAGGTCACCCAGGTGTCCTGAGTCACAGGTGAGTGCCCCTAGCCCAGTGGTTCTTAACCTATTTACCGTTGTGGTATGTATATGCAGCTCTCTGTGTTATGTGGGCCACATCCGTACAATAGATACACTATCTGTATGGCCCTGAGGATGTCACATAGGCCCCAGCTGCGTGCTCATTGGGCTGCAAGTGGCCCATGGGTCACAGGTTGAGAACCGCTGCTCTAGCTACTAGACAGCACTGCCTCATTAAACACTGACTGCTCTGCAACTGTTGAGCTTTTGACCCTGGTTGCTGAGGGCAAAGCTTCTTGCACCAAAAAGGAAAGTAGATAAACCCTGTAGTGAAAGTCCTGCCCCTACGGCCTTGTCCAGACACAGCCCTTGGGCTCCTTCATGGCAATATTCTATTATCACAGGTCCTGTCAACAGCAATCTTGAACTGACGGTTCCTAGAGAAAGCAGCATGTGCTTCCTTGTTCTCATTTTTCCTAACTTTTTTTCCTTCTCCCGAGACATCTGTCTGCTCAGTGAGAAATTGCTCCCCAAGGCAGTTTGGAAACACAAAAGAGCGTGTAATAGAAACAATAAATTACACTTAATGTCGTCGATTCTGCCAGAAGATGCTATAGATCATGCCATTTTCAAGCTGGATTAATTTAATGTGCTGACAGGCAAACATCTGGAGTTATTGTTATCACAGTGCCCTGGCTGTGCTGTCCTCTAGATCACAACCGTTAGGATGAGACCGCACCTTAAAGGTTATTGTGTTGGCAGCGATCTGTTAATTTCTTGTACCATCACTTTTGGAATCATGCATTCATTCCAGGCCTGTAAACTCTGCCATTCCATACTCTGGAGACCGATTTGTTGTGAACAATCAATGATACAGAGATACTATTTCCCTCAGGTGAAATCCTGGCTGCTTCTCTGAACTCAATGGCAAAACTCCCATAGACTTCAATGGGGCTTGGATTTCAGCCCTGCTTTATAAAGGTGCTGAGCACCCACAACAGCAGCTGAAGCCCAGCATCTCTGAAATTCGGACCTTACTAGCTGGGTTTTCAGTTAAGGGCACCTAATATGGACCTGAATTCAGGCACTCAGATTTTCACGGAAGCACATAAGTGGCCATTTTGTGCACTGCTAATTAGCACGAGAGCTAGGCTGTCACACTCCTTGACTTTGATCGTATTCGTTTTTCTCATTTTCAGTAACATTCCAGAACTGGCCATTATCTGTCTAATCATCAGGCTCTCATCACTAGAGCGGGCTGAAAAACTTTCAACAGAACCATTTTCCACTTGAAAATGCAGTTTCATTGAAATGGAAATGTTTTGTGGGAACACGTCAATTTCAACAAATGTGTTGCTGGAAAAATGTCTAAAGGAATCATTTGACTTTCTTGTTTCAATAATGTCAAAACAGTTTATTTTGACTTTATTATTTTGGATTGACTATTATATCATATTTTTCATGTTAATATTATATTACACTTACATATCTTTTATTTAGCAATCCATTTTGAGCATTCAAATGTGGGTTTCAGTCTCCCTATTATGGTGCCTAGATTTAAAAGTTGGTCCCACTATATTTTATGATAGTCACAGCAGAGGAAGACTTATCATCACCCAAAATTTGGATCTGGAATCTGAGCACTTTAAGGCTTACAGGCTGCAGGCATATGTATTGTGACAAAGTTCCTCCTCTACCTTGGTGGGTCCTGCACTTATTGGCAGATTTGCTCACCTCAGTGATCTTCCCCACAGTCTGGGTCAACTCCTCCTGTGTCTGATCAGGAGTTGGGAGGTTTGGGGGGGAACCCAGGCCCGCCCTCTACTCGGGTTCCAACCCAGGGCCCTGTGGATCGCAGCTCTCTATAGTACCTCCTGTAACAGCTGCATGACAGCTATGCCTCCCTGGGCTACTTCCCCATGGCCTCCTCCAAACACCATTTTTTATCCTCACCACAGGATCTTCCTCCTGTTGTCTGATAACGCTAGTACTCCTTAGTCCTCCAGCAGTACACTCTCTCACTCTCAGCTCCTTGTGCCTCTTGCTCCCAGCTCCTCACACACACTTCCTCTCCTCTGGCTCCCCACTCCTTGACTGGAGTGAACTCCTTTTTAAACCCAGGTGCCCTGATTAGCCTGCCTTGATTGGCTGCAGGTGATCTAATCAGCTTGTCTGTCTGAATTGGTTCTAGCAGGTTCCTGATTACTCTAGTGCAGCCCCTGCTCTGGTCACTCAGGGAACAGAAAACTACTCAGCCAGTGACCAGTATATTTGTCCTCTACCAGACTCCTGTACCCCACTGGGCTGGGTCTGTCTCAGTATTCAGAGTTCTGATCTGGGCTGAAGCTGAGGACAGAATGCTCAGTAGAAGGAATTACTCCCCCCTCCTCAAGTTGTATGCAGTGTACTTGTAATAATGAGACACCCACTGGATTTATGGTTTATTACAAGAATCTGTAACTAACTCCCTCTTTTTGTCCTATGACAGCAAAGGTATCAACAGAGCACTCTACTTTGAACGGTCCCTTACAACATGGGCTAACTACTTATGCTGAACAATCTGTTGCACCTGGCATTGTGCTGTGAGGCTGGGAGTGCCTTTCCCAGAGCTGAAGAAATGCTCTATGTGGCTCAAAAGCTTGTCTCTCTCACCAACAGAAGTTGGTCCAGTAAAATATATGACCTCACCCCACCTTGTCTCTCTTTTTTCCCCTGAGGGCAGTTTCCTTTACTTCTTTTGCCATTGGAGAGTCAGTATTTCATTATCCTTACGGTTTTTTTCCTAATATGCTATGGTCATTCTGTGCTCATAAGGATGGCAATGTGTAGACAGCTGCCCTGAGATATGGTGAAGTCACAGCAGCTGACAACTTTTGTGCAGGACCTTTCCTACTCAGTGGATGTCAGAGGAACTCGCTGGCTCCTGTCGACGTGAATCTCAGGAGAAGCTGACTGCATGATAGAATGTCTACTCAGTTAACCTATCAGCTGTAGATTATCTCCTGCCTGTGTGTGGTCCTGCCTAATCAGAGAGATTACAGCAAAAATCTGATTTGGCTCATGTAGACTCATTTTAAACCAGTCAGATTAGTTACAAAACTCCAAGGAGTTAGTATGATCTATACATGGAGGTGCCAGGTTTGAATCTCCCTACGCACTGGTTCGAGCTCATCTTATGTTTCGTAGAAGGTTGAAAAGGAGAGCAGAGCTGGGTAGCATTTCACAAGGGTTGCCAAGTAACGTCAGCTGCCCCTTTGGTTGAACCATGTGCCTGGGGTACAGTAAATCTGCCGACAAACATCAGACCTTCCTGAAAAGTCTTGCGCAGGCGGCAGGATTTTATTGTGTTTCTCCTTATTGTCTTTTTTTTATTACCTTTCAGAGTTACTCTGGAGAGCAATATACATCCTACATCAAGCCCTCACCAGACTTCCTGTGCTGCTGCTCTGACCTAAGAAATAAAGGCCAATGCCTTGCCCAGCTAACAGCGCCGACAAAGGCAGTCCCTCGTTATCTGCCCTGGTGGGGAGGAATCCCTGGAAACTCTGCCAGGTAGCCCTGGCTGGATTTGCAATTAGGCGAAATGCTACTCGCTCATCTTTGTTTAAGATCTAACCAACCCACCCGTCTCTGGTAACAATGGGATTGTCCTTTGTCATTCAAGGTCACAAAGCTACAGTCACGGCACGCTTGATGCTTCTGCAAGAAGGATACAAGAATAGGGCTGTATTCTGCTCCGCTGAAGCCAATAGCAAAAACTAATGGGGCCTGCAGAGACCCAATTGCTGGGAGTAGTGCTGAGTGGTGAGCAAACCTTCAGAGGTTGCCTGATTAGCTGAACCTGCGGAATCTTCTCAGAAGCTCCTTTGTGTTCAGCTTACACAACGCCATGTGGAAATTTCTTGAGGTCAGGCTTAAAGTGTCCCTGGTTTCCCACAGAGCTGTGAGCTGTGCAAGGACAGCCTGTCTTATGGAATTTCAATGCACCAGCTTCTGACTGTTAGAGAAGTGAAGAATTCCCCTCTCCCACCCAGGCATTCACCAGACCAGAGCCATCAAAAGTTAAATATTTTCACACCTCCGAGATTCAGGTAGGTCAAAGCCAGGTTTGCAAGCCCAGGGCTATTGGCTCCAGCCTCGTTTGGAGGGTGGCACCCTCATGTGCACCATCTCGACCTGTCAAACACACTCACCATCTGCATACAGAAGATAAGGAAGGACCTGTCTCTGATCCCCTCTCCGGCAAAGGAAGAGAGAGGGACTAGAGGACAGGGATGGGACTGAAAAGTACAGGAGAGAGAAACAGTGCTTAATTTGTAATGAAAGAGGTCCTGGGGCTCAAGCACTTTTTTTTTTTTTTTTTTTTTTTTTTGATAATGGATGCAGCAAGCCCATAGGTGCTGGGACTATTAACTGCAAAGCCTAGGGGTGCCAGGACTCAGCCCTGCCAAGCCGGGCAGAAATTAAGCACCGGAGAGTAGGCTGAAATGCAAAGCTAGGAGCCATCTTTTTTTGAACAGGGAAGGAGGTGATTCTGTCCCCACAAAGTCTGACCTCCCATGGATGTTATTGATGCCTCACATTTTCTTTTTGAAGAGCTGTTGGGGTCCCAGGCTTAGATAAGAACTCCCGGTAAGATGTGTGACTTCCTCATTGGTTTTGGCTGCAGATTCAGTTTCCACCATTCACCTACTTGGAGTTGAGAAGTCCTTAGCTGGTGCTGGTAGGTCATGATCCTCACTCAAGAGTTCTGACCAGCAAGTGGCAGAATTTAATCTTAGATCCATGCAGCAAAGATTGCTAGGGCTGCCAAAGACCAGGGCAGCATCTGGGGTGAAATTATGGTCCTATTGAAGTCAATGGGTGTTTTGCCATTGACTTCAGTGGAGCCAGGATTTCTCCCAGGTGCCGCCTTTTGGACCTGGCAGTTTGTTCACATTCATTCCAGTGCGGCACCAGGAATGAATGCTCATAGGGTCAATTCTGCTTTGGAAGCTGAAGGTTCTTTGTCTTTAGGTCTGGTGCCTTAGTGGGAAACCTCAAAAATCCTTAGCTAATTCTGTTTTCACTCTGAGGGAGGTCTGGCTGTGGGAGTAGCCTGATTCTGGCAAGAATATGGAATTCAGCTGCATGGAGAGACACTCTTATATCTAAACTATGTACTCTTATAATTCATTAAACACTGTCTCCTGCACCCTGTTGGCTCCTTCCTTTAGAAGGGGCAGAAGAGATGGGCAGAATCAGGCTGTGTGAGGGAGGAAGGCCAGATTCCAAATTGCAACATTCCCATATCCTTTAGAAGAGGGTGTTTAAGTGAGGGCATGATTGCTGAGGTCAGCAGGAGATTATACAGACTCCTCCCTACTTTTATATCTTGAATTAGGAGCTATTTCTTGACCATGCAGTCTGATCTGTTTCCCTGGGGAATCAGAAGTCAAATAAATAAAGTATATTGACCCTCCCTTCACCCGCTCAAAAAGCCACTTGCTTTGATCGTCTGTGTAACCATTGCCAAACTCTGCAGGCTGCGCTAAATTCCTATTTAAGCATCAGCATTGGCTTGACAATATTGTAGGAGTACATAATATGGGACATCACCCTTCCTTAGTGACTCCCTCCCTCCCAGCTGGAATACTGTATGCCCTGAGGTTAGTTGTGAATGTGCTGACTTGGTCATATTTCAATCACAAATGAATCCTGCTCTCAGGTGAGGCTTGCCCATTAAACTGGAGCTTTGCAATATTGAGGGCCTGTTCCAAAGCCGGATGATGTCAATGGAAGCATTCCCATTGACTTAACTGGACCGTGGATCATAGATAAACTAGAATATTTCTTCAGATTAGATCTTCTTTGCTAACATCGGATCTGAAGTCAGACACCCTTGTATATATGATTCATAGTATGATTAATTATTAATACTGTTAATTATTTTTACCAGGCCATAAAATGTGCCTGGTGCTTTGCAGGCAGATATAAGTAGATGAAGGCGCCTGTCCTGGAAGTTTATAATGCAAGGGCCAGATCCTGCAAACATATTTGCATGTATACTTACTCCTATGCAGGAGCAGGAGATTTTGTTTACAGAGTTGGCCCTTAATATTATTCCTACTGTACAGCACATTATATTCCATGTAGTTAATTGTTTAACAGTGTTTTGATATGTTATATACATAATGCGCATACAGAGAGAGCTGGTCAAAATCTATTAGTTTTGTGAAAAAGGCTAGGAAAACTGAAAATTTGTCACTTCCTTTGAAAATTCTCAGGACTTGTGTCACAGAAATTCCATCTGAAATGCAACAATTTCTGGTTTGTTTCATTTTTTTTCAGTCTGTTTTTTCCCCCTTTGATCTCATTTCCCTCCCTCTTCCTCAGTCCACTGAAGGGAAAAAAGTGCTGGGAAAAGGTGAGGATAACCTTAAAAAAACAAAGCCAATTTTTTTCATTTTTTAAATGAAAAAAATGGTCTAACACCAAAACATTTCACCAAAATTTTGTTTTTGTCCAAGTTTTTGATATTTTTTTGTTTGACCCGCTCTACACTTTGCAGTGCCTGCTATAGGTAAGGCTGTTTCAGTCATTACTCTATTTCTACATTCTCATAATGTCACAGATTTTATTTGTTTCTGAGCACTGTGACAATCCTAGGCCCCATCCTACAAGCACTTACATGTGTACTTTACTACCACAACTAGTCTCATTTAAATGAATAGGACTACACACTGGAGTGAAGTTAAACATATATGTAAGTGTTTGCAGGATCTGGGTCTTCCGTGCCAATTTCCATCTTATGTTCTTGTGCATCTTCATCTATTTGGAATCTCCTCTGCAAATTAATAAATTGAACACACGTTCCTCCTCCCTTGCCATGTGTTTTAAAAGTCTCCTCCTGTAAACACACTTGGTTGAAAAATGTATTTATTTTCCTAGGAAAAAAATTATTGGAATTTGTTCCCCCCCCCCCCAAAAAAAACCCCTCTCAAAGCTAAAACTCTTGGTTTTGGGGGGAAAAGTGAAATGGAAGGGGGGGGGTGTTTTTTTATAAAAAACTGAACATTTCTGTTAGATGGAAAGTTTCTAACAAAAATTTGTCTCGTCCAAAGATGATTTCCCACCCCCCTGCAAAAAAATTCTTGAAATATTTTTGACCAAATCTGTCTGTGAGATGCTGCACAGCTTCATTCTCATTGACGAGTTGGTGTGGGCTAATTAAGCAATAAGGCAGACACTTGCCTATTCATAAACAAGCAAGATTGTTACCACTGAACTTACAGAATCCCTCAAACAATAACTGCAGAATAATCAACAGGGTGGGTTGTGCGCATGCTGCATAGCTCAGCTGCATGAGAAAGCAGTCTGCTATGGATTGTGAAGGGAATGGAGTGGGAAAAGAGATGTAGTTTCTGCTGAAATATTGTCTTCACTGAAAAGGTGTGTTTCTATAGTGAGATAGGAACTTGATGTAAATCTTAGTAGAGATAAAGTTCAGGTAGCTTTTACCTCTCTGTAGCTAGTCAAGATGATTAACCGTATACCCCACCCCTCTTGGGTTTACCTTAACTTGCTAAATCAATGTAAAAACTACGTGTGCCCTGTCTGCTAACTCAGGTCAGCTATCTCAGTGTAAAATACTCTTTTTTTTTTTTTTTTTTTCCCCCCTTTAGTGAAGACAAAGCCATACTACTCTGAAAGTGAAATATCCTTAAATCCAGATCCAGGATCATGGATTCCTTAGCACGTTGCCTCATTTAAAAACATTTTCTTCCAAAAAATCCTGCAATACGCTCATTTTGCATTTTAAAATCTCATTCCTGTAGTGCCAAAGCACTAGATTCCAAGTGGCTCCATGGGAAACTTTAATCCCTTCCAGCTGCCCTTTAAAAACCACTCTCCTGACTCCCACACAAGACTGGCAGCTGGACTGAACCAAAAGGGAAAGTGGTGTCAGAGAGATTCATTGACAGAGGGGAAACTTAGAGGTGAAGTTAGAGACATGGCACCGTTTAGAGACAGCGATAGTTTTCAGTAGTGGAATTGAAAGGAACTGTCTCTCTGGCTTTCCAGCCGTCTTCCCCGGCTCTCCAGAGAACTTGAGAAATCTGGCTAATCATTTCTGTATGTGTCCTAAGAGAAGAGAACCATTTTCAGCTGTTTAACCAAGCCTTGCCTGTGGTATCTATAACAGTATATTCTGGCGGTCATTGGCAAAAGTGAATAGAATATTTTGAATGGATACAACTTAAGCAATATTCCAAGTGATTTGAGTCAGTTCTTGCTTTCACTCATCTGTGTTACTGGAACAAAAAAAACCACACTTTTGTCTTACAGCTTTTATAAAGGAATCTGATTTTTGCTGCTTTTTGAAGGTACGCTCAACCTAGCACTCACACATTGAACAAATTCCTTATTTATGCCCCTTAGAGCATAAAAATGGGAAAAATAATTTATTTCTGACTGTTTAGGGCCAACTCAAACACCCAGTTATGCAGAAGTTGCTTTAAGCACTTGAACAATCACACTGAACCCCATGAGGCAACTGAAGCTGATAGTCTGATCCTTATGCATGTGAATAACTATTTGGTTTGTTTACTTTTTCCATATCATTCAGTCTGTACATTGAAACTAGGATGGTCATTTTCACTTTTATTTATAATTACTTTCACTGGCAGATTTCAACCTGTGAGAGCTGCCATTCATCTTGACTTAAGCAGCATTGAACCGGGGACCTTGAGATAAAAAGGCATTAGCTGCTAGCGCTTGAGCTAAAGGCTCTGTAGTTGGGTGGCTGTAACAACTCATGTTGTCTTCTGCTGATTAGCACAGAAGGGGCTCAGTTACACACACTCACCAGTGGGTTATGCACACACTAACCTGTACAGAGTTTGAGCTCACACACACAGCACAATAGGGAAATGTTTAAATCCCCCAAATACCTATTAAAAAAGCTTGACAACATATTTCTGCTTCTCTTGGGTCCACTTTTCAAAGCTCCTCTCTTTGGATACATGCATGAGCTTTCATTTGTGGGGACACCACCATTAGCTGGGCCAGCAATCCATTTCTCCAATCTGTGCAGTGCTCACTCTGTTTTCAGACTTGTAAATTAGGGGTGCCCTTTGGGAATTTGACCCATTTGATTTTGCATAGTTTTGTAACAGGGTGGTGGTGGTTGCCTGAAACATTCCACCCTATTAGTGGATGGTGCTCATACTGGGGAGTATTAGATAGGCTCTGTTAACTCACTGAAGTCCCACTTGGCATACAGGAGGTGGGAAAGACTCACTGGGTGTGAACTGAGCAGTCCAGAATATAGACTATAATAGCACCTAAGCCTGGAAAGGTTTGAGCTGATGGCTGTGATAGTGAAGTCTGTTTTTCCCTTCTTTGCAGAATAACTGCATTGGGTCAAATGTTGGTCCCTACCTACTGAGGGGTATAAGTCATGAAAGATGGTGGAAGTTGTACAGGGCCAGCATACAGCAAGAAGATCAGACTGTGGAATGGCCATGCAAAGGGAAGTATTGCCTGCTACACCCACTCAAAACATGGCGACTGGCTTAAAAATGAGATTTAAAAAAAAGTAAAAATTTGGATAAATTTAGTTTCTTCTTTGGTTCTGACGCTTGCCCTCAGCTGTGGTTTTCTCTGCAGTTCTGAGAGTTAAAAATGGAAGCTGAGATTCTCACATAATCACATGACTCAAAGTGCTGGGGCTTTAAGAAAATAGCAAAAATGGTGAGACTTGGCAATACTGGACAAAAAAGCACCCATCTATCTTATGTATTTAGTTGGTTCTCATCATTGTGATATACGTTGATCTTCTTACAAGTGTTTAATGCACAGAGCCTCACAAACCCCTCTGTGAGTTAAGGAAATTCTATTCTCCCCCATTGTCTAGTTAAGTGATTTGCCTAGGGTCTCACAGGAGGTCTGGAGTACAGCAAGGGATTGAATCCACATCTCCCAGATCTGAGGCATCTGGCCTAACTACTGGATCAGCCTTCCTCCTGTAGCCATTGTTGACTCTCTCCAAGAACCTGCTGATAGGGCTTGTGTGGGAGGGCAGGGGCACAACTAGTGGATCTATTTGTTAAATCCATTAGCTCAGGGGATGAATGAGGGCATCTGCTCCTACTACATCCGGTGGGTAGACTCCCGTGTCGTCATCACACAAGGTTTTTCCAAGTCCTGTACTGGACTATGGGAAGGAACTGGGTTGACTACACTGTAACATAGTCCACAATTGCAGCACAGAGCCTCTGCGTGAATGTTGAAGTTGGTGCTGCTGGGGCAGGAGAGAAGATTCCATCTGTTGAGCTGCCGTGCAGGGCCCATTTTCTTGGATGTGAAGAAGGAATTCTCATTCCCTCCTCTCCAAGTTGGATTCTCTGTCACGAAAATTGTAGTTTGCAAATTGCACCTCCATTGAAACAGTCTGAGGCTTTCACTCTCCTTTACTGTAAATGCAATTTGACTTAGTCCAAATTTACTCTAAGTGGGTTCTGCACAGAGCCAGCTAAAAACCAAGGGGGTCTATTCCCTTGGCAGTGGTAGAAATTGACTGGTGCCCATTCATTACTGGAGGTAGCTGACAGAACGTCAAGAGTGGACAGGAAAAAAACATTTAGCCAAGGCATCTGCTGGTTGCGTGCAGCCGCTGCAGGCAGGAACTGCTTCCTCTGTTTCCAGGCTTTTTGGGGAAAGTGGAGCTAAATTAGAACGAAGTGAAAAAATGTTGCTGTGAACAACAGAATGCATTTAGCTGCTTTAAAAAAACAAAACCAACAACACAAAACCTTGGAGTGATTTACATGGGAAAGGGGAGGCGGAAAGGATATTTTAGAGGCTGTTTTCCAAAACTGATGACTAACAGAAGATACAATGGTTAAAGCAAATGGTCTAAATTTCCTGGCCTTTTAAACAGCTGAATAGATACTGAAAACAAGGGTACCCTGTTTTTCTCCTTGCATAGCCACTAGAAAAAATTCTCCTTGTTGTTTTTTTTTTAAGTGCTTGGTGCTGTACAAGACAAAAAGACTGCCTCAAAGAGCTTGCAATGTAAGGGCCCTACCTGGCAATCAGGGCTGTGTGGGCCGATCCTTAAAGCAACATGGAGTCCCAGTGAAGTCAATGGGCCTCTGTGGTTGTGCCCCCAACAAGACAGATTTAGAGAAGGCAGGAATCAGTGGGAATTGTGGCGGTGGGGAACAAGTCAGACAACTTTAAATACATTGTTTTATTAATCTTGACTCATTTCTTGTGGGGGAAACAAAAGAAGTGAGTCAGCAGGAGGGATTTGAAAGTTTGTTAGTGTTTCTACTTTCTGCAGTATCTTTGGGTTACTTAGACTTAGTAGGGTTGCCAGCTTTGGTTGGACATATTCCTGGAAGTTCTGTCACATAACATAATGTTTAATCATTAATTCCTGGAGACTTCTGGACAATCCTGGAGGGTCAGTAATGCTAAGACTTAGGCATCTAAGTCCAGCATTGAGGCACCACTCAGCTGCTGCCTAACTGTGGAGACTTCTAAGTTTCCACTGGTGGACATCAGCGAAGCCACCTCCATCCTGATGCTGCTGCGCTGCTTGGCACCCAAGCTCATGCCTAAGTCCTGGCAGGATTCATACCCTAGGTGGACCCCCCACCTGTGAGCCGGTAGGTATGCTCTGAGCATGCCTAGCTGGACAAGAGTAAGCTGGGAGTGAGGAGATCAGGAAGTTTGGGGGCTGGCATCAGGGCTGGCTTTAGGAAGTGCGGGGCCCAATTCGAACAGTTTCGACGGGGCCCCAGCAGAGATGACAAAAAAAACCCAAAAAACATGTGGGGCTTGTACTCACTGGGGGGTGCTCCAAGTCTTTGGCAGCACTTCAGCGGCAGGTCCTTCACTTGCTCCAGGTCTTCAGCGGCACTGAAGGACCCGCCGCTGAAGACTCAGAGCAAGTGGAGGACCCACTGCCGAAGTGCCGTACCAGGTGAGTAAAAATTAAAAAGGAGCCTCTAGCCAGGGAAGGGATTCTCACTGAGTGCGGGGCCCTCTTAGGCGCAGGGCCCGATTCAGGGGAATTGGTGGAATTGGCCCTGGCTGGCATAGGTACATGTAAACAACAACTCAGTGAGGTGGGCACTTACCTGGGATGTGCGAGACTCAGATTTGAACCCTTACTTTATCTGGGGCAGAGCAGGAGCTTAGACGCAGGTCTCACACAGCCTCGGTGAGTGACATAACCCCTTGGCTAGCGTGGTGTGGGGTTCACTTTCCTACTGAAGCTGTCTGACTTTCTGTAAATAGTCACCAGAGCAATAGCCTGAACCCGGCGCTCCCACGTCCCAGCTAAGTGCCCAAACCACTAGGGTATAGAGACAGTTCCTCATTTTTATGAGAGGACTGAACTGGTTTAGGAACCTCATGCTGGAAGTAGATTTATGGCTGTGACTCCTGAGGGGAGACAGATGCTCCCTCTGCCCCATCAGCCAGGCACCTAAGGCCCAGCTCAAGAGGAGTTAGGTTCCTAATGGCTCGTCTACACAATAAGCTGGTGCAGCTGTAGCATATCTGGTGAAGGCGCCCGATGCTGACAGGAAAGGAGCTAATAAATCCACCTCTGTGACATAGCTCTGTCCACACCGGCACTTAGGTCCGTGTAACTTATGTCATGCGGGGGTGCAGCTTATTCACACCCTTGAGTGCAGGGCCAGCTCCAGGCACCAGCACAGTAAGCAGGTACTTGGGGCGGCCAACGGAAAGGGGCAGCACATCCAGGTCTTTGGTGGCAGGTCCCTCAGTCCCTCTCGAAGGGAAGGATCTGCCGCCGAATTGCCGCCGAAGAATGAAACGTCAGCGGTAGAGCTGCCGCCGACATTCTGCCAATCATGACTTTTTTTTTCCCACTGCTTGGGGTGGCAAAAACACTGGAGCTGCCCCTGCTTGAGTGACGTCAGTTATACTGAAGAAAGTGGTAGTGTAGACCTGGCCTTAGAGCCCTCAACCCCACTCCTTTCCTCTGCATTTCACTGCTGGCTGGCTAGCTTCCCTCTCAGCTCCAAACTCTCCCTGGACAATGTGTGGGGAACGCAGGTGCATAACTTGGAGCTGTGGATTCCCTTGGTTACAGGACAATGTTGTATTAATTTAGGTGGAATAAGTGGGCCAATGTTGTTAACATAAACCAGTAACTGTCCAACATTCAACAGCATTAAAGAAGGTTTGGGGTTTGGCTTACAGAGACCTCAGCCTGCTTAGTATCGTGGCTAACACACCATTAAAATCCTTTAAAACTCTTATTGAAGATACTGAAAAGAAGAAAAAAGAGTTAAAGCCTTTAAAATGTAAAGTACTAAACAGGCTTTCATCTTAACAACATCTCTTATTCACTTTCCCTTCAGATGGAGAGAATTTTTAGAAGGAAAAACCCGCTGGTCTGACAGTCCCTTAGATAATATCAAAGATGGTAATAACTGTTCTGCTGGGGAAAAGAGAAGAAGTTAGTTGAGGTGGGCACAGGTGCAGACTTACCAAAGTGCTGGGGGGGTGCTTGACCCTTGGCTCTGTCCCAGGCCGTGCCCCCACTCCACTCTTTCCCCAAGGCCCCACCGCCACCTCTTCCTGCCCCTGCTCAATCCATACACCATCTTTTCCTGCCCCCTCTCTGTCCCTGTCACACCTCTTCCCACCCAGTTCCGTCTCCTCCCCTGAGTGCACAGTGAGATAGCTGATCACAGTGGGTGGGAGGCGTGTTTGTGTGGGGGTGTTAAGCGCTGATCTGCGGGGCCAGCTGGTGGGTGGGAGGCACTGGGGGGTGGGAGGGAGCTGATAGGAGGCCACTGCTGGGTGCTCAGCACCCACCATTTTTTCCCTGTTGGCACCTATGGAGGTGGGCTGGAACTGTTGTTGAAGTCCGATCCCATTTCATCCCAGGTAGTGTCTGAGGAGGAGTTATTTTATTCACTTTTGCCATTTGGGTCCCTCTTTCTGGTCCAGTCTGGTGACGATCAGGATGATGAAGGCCCAGGGTCTCAAGAGGTGTTCATGATTGCTGCTATGATGATGAAATGCACACCAGTAGATACTTTTTCTCTCTGAAATCTCTTTCTAAAAGGACTCCCAAAGGGAATGGTGGGTAGAATATCCAAGACACTCATTATATTTTCCACCAGTTTGGCCTAGTTTCCAACATGCCAATTTTGCTTCATTGATTTCTGGTTCTTCGCTTTTCTAGTTTACCAGGTATGATCTTAACACAGTCCTGGAATTACAGCTGTCGGCCTTTTTGTTTGGACTAATTTGGACTCTTTCTTTTGCACCTTTTCCCATCAACATTTGTTATCATAGGTCACTGTGACATCTTGTGAACTTGAATGTACCTTTTACAGCTGTATTCACAATTAGGGTAAATTTGTAGGCCCAATTATTAGAACAGAACCAAAGTCCCATTTGTTACATTAATATCAATAGCTACTAGTTTATCACATTAGTGCCCCAGACATGGCTAGGTACTGTGCAAACACACGTGAGGGCATGGTCCCAGTCTCAAAAAGTTCCCATCTTAAAAAAGCCTTGTCAATGATATGCACATTTGAGGAGAACTCTTCTTTCCCTTTGGTTTAATGCAATTTCTTGAATCACTCTGAAGCTGCTCTAATTCATGCAAGTCGGTTCATTTCCTTTCTCTAATCCTTCTCTCTGATTAATTCTCAAGCTCCACGGTCCAGTTTTGGTGATGACAATACAGTCAGATTCATGCTAAACATTGGCAGGAACATCTGGTTTGTAGTATCGCTGCATAAGGCCAGCAGAAGGAAGAAGCAACCACTTGGTACTGGGGAGAAAATGTCCATTTGCACAGACAAATAGCATGAAAAGAAATGCATGGCAATGGTACAGTTGAGTGGTTAGAACAGCAGAGTAGGAACTGGGTATTCTGGTTCTGCTCCATGTACAACTCATTGGGAATTACTGGTCAAGATGAGAGCCATTCATCTCCAGAATAGTCCAGCAATTGGGGCAGACATGTAGGATGCAGTATATGCAGGTTGAAGACTCTGCTCCCAAGCAGACAAGATACGGACTTGAACCTGCCTCTCCTCCATCCCATACTAGCACTCTACCCACCAGGCTATTAGTTATGCTTGGGGGGGTTCTTCTTTCATGGACATTTCTGAAAGGTCTTAGTTTTGTTGCCCATTGGACAGGAAACAACTGCCATATGCTCAAAATTTTCTATGAGATAGAATTCTTGTTTTCCAGCCACACTTAATTCCCTGCTCTGTCCACCAACTCATTGTGTGATTTTGGGCAACTCAAAAAGAGCCAACCCTCTCCATGCCTCAGTTTACCTATTCATAAATAGGGGGGAAGCAGCTGATAAATATACCTGCCTAATTCACATGGGGGTGTGAGGATTCTGAGTTTTCTAAAGAGTTTCAGGCTCTTCAAATGAAAGGAGCTTTTGGAAATATCAAGTAATTATTTGTTTAAAGTTGCTGGAGCACAGCTGGTTGTGGTTCCTTTGGTAAAATTTAGGGAAGTAACAAGGAGGAAAGAAAAAAAAATCAGCCTGCTTATTTGGGAGCTTATTTCCCTCAATGGAATTGGAAACACTAAGAGGTTTACAGATTGCCCATTGCAGCGTATTTCCTATGAGGGGGTATCATCTGCTTCCAAAGGAATGGATGGGTGGAAAACACTCCAGTCGGGGAGGATTTTTGGAGGCCAAAACACCAATTAGGTCTGTGCTCCCACTTGGCATAAGCACAAGCCGTTCAGCATTTCTACTGAAAACTGGCCTCCTGTGCTCCTTCCAGCTAGCTTGGACTTTTTTTATTTAATTTAGTTTACAAAGTTGTTACTATTTCAGTTTCCTTCCTCTCTCCTCACTCCTCTTGATCCCATCCTCCCTACACATGGAAGAACTCTAGATCAGTGGTTCTCATCCAGGGGTACACAATCCTGGGGGTAGGCAGAGGTCTTCCAGGGGGCACATCAACTCAACTAGATATTTGCCTAGTTTTACAACAGGCTACATAAAAAGCACGAGCGAAGTCAGCCCAAACTAAAATTTCATACTGACAAAATTAGAAAGTCAGCATTTTTTCAGTAACAGTGCTCTGTGCCGCTTCTGTATTTTTGTGTCTGATTTTGTAAGCAAGTAATTTTTAAGTGAGGTGAAACCAGCGGTACACAAGACAAATCCTGAAAGGGGTACAGTCATCTGGAATGGTTGAGAACCACTGCTCTGGATGAATGGTTGGACTCACTTTCAAAAACAGTTATGGCCACCTCCACAGAGCTATAACAGCTAACTGCTCATTTCGCTTTGGTTTATTTAAGCCAAAAATGTACCTGTTTTTGGCACATTGTATCCCTCTTCGTTACAGAGGTCTGAACTCCCCTGCCAGAGAAATCTACCCCTCCCCAATCTTAGGATTTATGAATCAGCTAGAATGTGTTCAAAGTGTGCAACCAAAAGCAATAGTTTCAGGGTCACTTTCTTCGGTTGTTTCCCATGTGAGCCAAGGCTTGATAAATCATGTCATTTATTTATGGACTCCACTAGCCAATTGCCATTCAAAACACCACTTGTGGCTTTCAAACCTAAATGAATTACTGTGTATGTGATACACGCCTCTTCCTTAACAACACATTCAGATATCAGGGCTCTGAGAAGCACTTTCCTCTTGGAGGCTTGTTTCGGCACAAGAGCAGAAAGACCTAAGGTAGCTTTAACTGATTATCACCCTGTGTGATGCATCCGAGAATGGACCAGAGATTCTGCTGGGACATCACAAAGAGAAAAATGTGACTATTTATTGCTTCTCAAATGTGAGTTAATTTAAAACCGAAAGTACCTCATATGGACAAACCTTGAGGCCATGCAGAGCCCCGTTGAAATCAATGAGACTACTTAGATACGTAAAGTCCAGCACACAAATAAATATTTGCAGAATCGGGGCCTTATATTGTGTATTCTGATTTCAGTTTCTATTCCACAGTGTAATCAGATATAGCTATGTGTGTAGGTACATATCAGTATGTCTGTGCATATATATCCCAATATCTGTGTGGATTTTATCACATTTTTTCTATTTAATATTTATTTATTCATCTTTGTGCTCCCCGGTTCTTGTGATATCATCTGAGATTAGACATTCAAACACACCATAAAGAATGGCAGCTTTGTTGATCCATTAACTTCTCTAGAACACCTCCAGCTCTAAAAGATTGCTACCAGCAAGCAGGAGATGTGATCAGAGAAATGAACAAGAGTGATTGTGAGCCTAAAACTCACAATCACCCATCTCTCTGCAACTGACGAGGAAGTAACTAATTTGCATTTAGCACATGGGGGAAACTCCACATCTTGCCTTGTCCCAGCTGAAGTGTGTTCTCTAATGAATTTTTCTCAGGAAATGAGAAGATTTGCAAGACACTAATTTGGACTTGATTAGTGAACACTTTTTAGCTGTGGCTAGGGACCAGCCAATCTCTTGCTTAGATCAGCTTTAGTTACTTCCCTGATAGCCAGTGGAGACTCCTCTATTGAGCCCTCATTCTGCTGTAACTTATAATAGGCAGCATTTTTACTTGCACATTTAACTCCGGAGGCAGTGCTGGAAACAAGCAAGTGAAGTAATAATGCTGGCATTAGTAAAATGTATGTAGAGGAATGGACCGTAATACATAAAACTTTAGGTACATTGACTGCTGAGTGGCAAAGCTTCTTGGTCCATTGTACCTCTTTGCACCCCTGCAGGGATCTCAAGTGTTCAGCTGGGCTGCAGGTAGACAGCTGTTGTTCTTCCCCCAGCCATGTGGGGTTGCTGTAGCACCCAGTTTCCTGAAGCTAGGTGGGTACTCTGGATCCTACCTCTCTGTTCTTCCAGGCTAGAGTGGTGCTCCCAGGAAGGCAGAGTTGAGAAAAACAGCAGCAGGAGGAGGAGAGATGGAGGGGGACATGATGGAGAAAGCTACTCCTGCTCCTGCTCCTCCATTTCACAACATGCCTGGGCTGCCCGTGGCTCTTCCCTTGCCACTGACAATCCCTGTCCCACAACCCTGACTTTTCCTGATACTCTCATCCCCTACCTGGTTCCCTCACCACCTCTGGTTGCCTCTTTTGACTCTGAGGTGCATATGGAATAGACTCCTGCCTCCCCACCTTGCTGCTGATTGAGGTGGAGGGGCATTCCGGTTGTTGAGGGCTGAACCAGTGACTCTTCCTCATCGGCCAGAGGGGTTGCACCCATGGAGCTGCAGAAGACTCAGAAACTGCATAGGGAAGTGCTGCCCTGATATTGCACTGAACCCCTCACTCTATCTCACGCCGATGACAGAGGAGAGGAAACAAGACAAGAGGATGTCGCAATGTAGGTTTCGTGGTTGTGCGTTCTCATTAATACAGAAGCTGCTTACGCCAGTGCATTAGGTTGTTGTACTGGGTTCTGGGAAGCAGGGCTGCGGGGCAACCATTTAAAATGGGCAGTGAGTGGGGCAACGATTTGCTTCATTTAGTACATTTCAGCGTGGTCTTTTCCATGGTGGATTGGCTAAAGACCATATTTAAGTTGGTGCACCTGGATTATAGTATGAGACAGTAAATTCTGGTTGAAGTTTACTCTTACGATTGCTGCTTTGAAATGTTACTTTGTATTGCTTTATGCTGAATTGTTTAAATTGGTATTTGCCAGGAAACAAATTGGTTGGTTTCATAAAAATAAATGACCAATATTTAATGCGACCATTTCTAAGCTAGACTGTTTAAATTGCATTGCCTAAAAGATGTGTTACAGGAGGGAAGCGGTAAATAACTTACCTAGTGAACCTTTACATAATATACTGAGAATCCCTTTTTTAAAAGCTAAATTCAGATACTCTTAGAGGTTACACACTAAAGTACTTAACATGGTTGCTTTGGAATAGAGTGAAAGCAAAACCACTTGCCTAGATAGCAGGTTAAGGTAGGGGTAAAATCCTGGTGGAGCTGGGAGTCAGGTGAGCATGGAAGGAGTTGGGGTGGCAGGATAGAGTCCTAATGGAGATGGAGCCAGAGGCTTCTCTCCACCTGATCAAACACTGGTTCCATGACGTGACAGTGACAGTGACAGTCTGCCAGCCCCTCGTCTCAAATGCTCCAGGTCGGAAAGATTTAATGGGACATGGTTTCTGCCCAGGCTGGTTTGCGGGAGACACCTCTGCTTCAGTCCAGCCCATGAGAGGCTTGGGTAAGTTCTGATCTGGGTGATTTGGAAAGCAGGAAACCACAACATTTCTGGGTTTGATGGTAGCTATGGAGGTGATGGAGAAAGACCTGGAGCCACCACCCTCCCCAGCCTGCCAGGAGCTGCATGTCCGCTACTGCTTAAAGTGCTGGGGCTGTGTGCCCCTACATGTATAGTTCTAAAAGGGGCTGGGCTCTGGCCCAGGTGTCTCCTCCCTACTCTGTGACTCATGCTAGGAAGGTGTGGAATACCTGTGAGGTTTAGATAGGCCATGAGCAAAGACGTGCCTGGTGAATCATGGGAGATGTGGGTTGTGAGACTATAGGGGTGGGAAGGAATGTGTCTGTAGGTTGAATGCTTATGGCACAGATGTATCCACTCAGTTATAAGTGTGTCCTAATGATACTGCTTAAATTGTTCTATGTTTATTTAGTAGCCATATGCTCTGGAAATGGGTCTAACTTTTCTATACTGCTTTCTGAACGAGCTGGCTGTAAGCTGCGGTGATGGTATTGACTCTGGAGATGATGTCCTGGGGATATAACCTTGGATTCCTGACTGGGATTTTGGATCAGGTAAATAGGCAACTGCCCCTACAGAAATAATAATATTAATGATAAAAACACCTGACTCGTATATAGCACTTTTCATCAGTAGATCTCAGAACGCTTTGTGTAGCCCAGGTTTTACATCGAGCTCTCAGTGGTGGGACAGAACCCTGGGAATGTAGGCCCTGATTCTGCAAGTTATCCTGTATGTAAGGAGGCAGGGTACTGCTTTCCCTGCATGGAACCCCGCTGAACTCAATGGAGTGGTGTGTGCACACAAGGGTCTGCTTATAAGATGTAATTTACAGGCTTGGGACTTGAGTTAGTGCTGTGTGCGGCTCTTAATTGCTTATGGTATACCACGCTTTCTACATCAACAGCCCTCACTACTGAATCTCTGTACATTAGTTGAAGGCAGGGCTGCTCAGAGGGAGGGACAAGTGGGGCAATTTGCCCTGGGCCCCACAGGGGCCCCCACGAGAGTTTTTCAGGGCCCCTGGAGCGGGGTCCTTCACTTGCTCCAGGGGCCCCAGAGCTTCTTCCGCTCCGAGTCTTCGGTGGCAATTTGGCGGCGGGGGGGTGGGGTGTCCTTCCACCCCAGGAACCACCGCTGAAGTGCCGGGGAAGACACCAGGCCCCCAGAATCCTCTGGGCGGCCCTGGTTGAAGGTGCCTGGGATACCACAGACATGTTGCTGTTCGGAGATTTTGCATTTTATCAGAAATGATCATTTTTGTGATTCTACTTTGACTTACGAAGTGAGTATTCACCCATGAAAACTCATGCTCCGGTATGTCTGTTAGTCTATAAGGTGCCACAGGACTCTTTGCTGTTTAGTTTGAGGGTTCTTTGCAGTGCTAGTAATTATAATTTTGGATCAACAGGTCTGTAAAACTCTGTGTGAGAGCTAGGTATTATTAAAAGCATTGATGTTTAGAGGGGGGAAAAGATTGAGGCTTGCAAGGTCAGCATGTATTGTATAATATCCCCAAGAGGACGTTTCTGACACACAGTTGATACTGCACTTAATTTTAGGACCCACTGTACTGGAATATGCATCCAATTATATGTACAGTCACTTAATGTACAATGCAGAGCTCAACAGGCTGGGTGTCTGTTATGTATATAAGCGAGATCTCTGTTCCTCCTTTTGGTGAATATAAAGAGCCAAATTCTATCCTCATGCTCAGGATGCCCACTCACTTCAGTGGGAGTTGCGTGCACATCCGATGGCAAACTTTGGCATGCAATGAAGGGGCCAACGCTCTGTGATGCACGTGCAGTTTGGTGCAGTGGGTATGGTGGCCAAACTTTACATTAAAGCTTCTATTTTCAGAAACTCAAGGGAAGCTATCAGCTTCGAGCAATTATTTCCTGGCCCAGTGGAAGCATTCAGATTGCAGTAGGATTTCAGGAGGCAGTTTCGGGCCGTGCTATATGTACCTGGTGAGATTATGAAACAGAAACATGCCTGATGCAGATTATTGTGTAACCAATCAACCACCAATGTGACGGGAGGTGGCGGGGGGGCCAGCATGGTAGTGGAGCAAACTGGAGGTGGAGGAAGAGGGATTCATGGAGGAAGCCTTGCCTTAAGCATTTTCCTGTGCTAGGATGACCAATGTATATCCTGAGAAAAGGGCACTTGTATTGTACAGCTCTTGTGCTCTGCCCATCCTGCCAGAAACAATAGGGCTGCTCTCAAAAAGGCATGTAAGATAGAAAGCCTGGGGCTTTAGGGAGGAGTGGGTGAAGAGGAATTTGCATTGCCTCTCTGGGACTACTTCGGAGTCTGATACAGGAGGAAGCAATGCTGATATTAACAATTGCTGCCTTCCCACCTTTCCAGCTGTGATTTACTTTGTGCCATCGATCTCTTAATGAATTGCAGCACAAGATCCCTGTGATTTGGGAAAGGGAGTCCAGCAAGGAGTAGGGTGGGAACCCAGTAGCCTGTTTTAGACTGGCTGGATAACTAATGCAACAACAGGAGAAATGTAACAGCCTCAGCAATCCTCGTGGCAAGCTCAGAAATGACCTGGGTTTGTTACAGAACTTGGCCCAGGCTGTTTGAATGGCAGAGATTCATCCCTCTAAGAAAACCCGGGGGCAACTGGATCTGAGAGTAAATGTGCATGGCTGTGCTGTAATGAGGAGGAGATCACTAGGATAATAAGGTCCTTTACTTCCCCCTCTCGCTGCAGTGTTTGCGACTGTCTATCTAATAAGCCTGGGTCAGTGGGGGGCTTGGGACTGAAGCCAGGTGAAACTATGCAGTTTAAACAGTGTTTGTTGTGAGCTTTTGCAACCACTCAAAGAGAAATTCAGGGGTCACTGAGCCTCAGGAATCGAAGCCAAATACAGCTCTGTGAACCAAACAAGTCTTTTACACCTTTATCCAAGGGCTCATGTTGTTTTTTGTGCAATGTTCACGACTGATGTTGCAGGCCTGAGTCCGATTCCTGCTACATCAGGGTAATTCCCCTGATTTGAATGTGGATTGTTAGAACCCCCGCTGGCTGGTTAAGCCACCACGGTGTCTGTCTATGCTACGTACATTGATGCTATCTGTTCATTTCAATGGGCATTTAATATATGTATGTTCTCATAGGAACTGATTTAGTTACATCTTATAGAAATGGCATCTTGGGACTGGGGCAGTTGCCTCAGAAGAGGAACAAAATTCTCTTTCTTAAGGGATAAGGGAGGGAGTCGGTGTTTGGCTCGTTTCTATTTGTGGAGTCCTGTGGTTTGGAAATACGTGAAAGGCTGTCAGGTACTGATAAGGCTGTCTGTGAATCCTGAAAGTGTCTTTTAATTTAGCACAAGCAATTTCATCTGAAAATGCCAACTGGAAAAAGTGGTGGTTGCCATCCATCACGTGGTGCTGTTTTACAAAATTTTAGTCATCCAATAAGAACATGAGAAGATAAAAATAGCCATACTGAGTCAGACCAATATTCCATCTAGCCCAATGTCCTGTCTTTTGACAGTGGCTGGTGTCAAATGCTTCATGGGGAATGAACAGAACAGGGCAATTATCGAATAATCCATCCCCTGTCGTCTCGTCCTAGCTTCTGGCAGTCAGTGGTTTAGGGACACCCAGAGCATGGGGCTGCATCCCTGACCATCTTGGCTAATAGCTATTGATGGATCTATCCTCCATGAATTTATCTAGTTCTGTTTTGAACCCATACTTTTTTGAATTTATACTTTTGGCCTTCACAATGTCCCCTGGCAATGAGTTCCACAAGTTGACTGCCTTGTGTGAAGAAGTACTTCAGTATATATTTTTTTAAAACCCAGCTGCCTATTAATTTCATTGGACGACCTCTCATTTTTGTGTCATGTGAAGGGGTAAATAACACTTCCTTATTCACTTTCTCCACTCTATTCATGATCTGATAGACCTCTATTATAATCCCCTTTCTCCTCTCTATTCCAAGCGGAAAAGTCCCAGTCTTTTTAATCTCTTCTCATATGGAAGCTCTTCCATACCCCCAACTCATTTTTGTTATACTTCTCTGTACTTTTTCCAATTCTAATATATATTTTTTGAGACTGTGTGACAAGAATTGCACGTAGTATTCAAGGATTTATGTAGTGGCATTATGATATTTTCTGTCTTGTTAATTATCCCTTTTCTAATGGTTCCTAGCATTCTGTTAGCTTGTTTGACTGCTGCTGCACATTGAGCTGATGTTTTCAGAGAACTATCCACGGTGACTCCAAGATTTCTTGAGTGGTAACTGCTAATTTAGTTCCCATCATTTTATCTGTGTAGTTGGGATTATGTTTTCCGATGTGCATTACTTTGCATTTATCAACACTCAATTTTATCTGCCATTTTCTTGTCCAGTCACCCAATTCTGAGAGATACCTTTGTAACCCTTTACGGTCTGCTTAACTATCTTGTGTAATTTAGAATTGTCTGTGAATTTTGCCATCCAGAGGGGTGCGTGAGCCGCAACCCATCTCTTCCTGCCCTGCCCCACCTCTCTCTCTGCCCTCTTTCTTCTAGCGCCTCCTGCCCGCCGCAGAACAGCTGATGGTTGGTGGGTGGGAGGGAGGCACTAGGTAGAAAGAGAGGAGCTGACCAATGGGGCCTGCCAGTGGGTGCTGGGGCCTGGAACACTCATGGAGTCAGCACCTAAGTTGCCTCCTCACTGTTTACCCCCTTTTCCATGTCATTTATGACTATGTTGAACAGCACTGGTCCCAGTACAGTTCCTTGGGGGAACTCTAATATTTACCTCTCTTCACAGTGAAAACTGATAATTATTTCCTCCCCTTTGTTCCCTATCTTTTAACCAGTTACTGATCCATGGGAGAACCTTCCCTCTTATCCCAGGACTGCTTACATTGCTTAAGAGCCCTCGATGAGGGACCTAGTCAGAGGCAACCAGGGTGAAGATAGTGTGACTTTGGTTTCCAATCAATTACTGCAAATAGTAAATACCAAAAAGTCAAAGTGAGCAGTTTTAAGACAACCCATAGGCTGAAATTTGTTGGCACGAACTTCTGAGTAAATACATATGAGCAATGGACATTTGTAATATTCTGCCTTGGCTTGTGAACCATTCGCCAACAGAAAATGTGCGACTCTGATGTTGAATGCTAGTTGTATTGAATAATTTCACCATCCTGAGCTGTGGTCTTCCTCCCTGAACAGTGCCGTGACAGGAATTAATGAGGACCGCAGGGATAACCGTCTGAAATGAGAAGTGCTAGGCACTGTTACAGGTGTGCTTTGCTGTTCTGTGTTACTTAACCACATCAAGAACCCCTAGCCAGAGTTCCCATGAAATTCATTATGGGAGAGAATTGTATTATGGTCTCAATCCAAATTTAAAGCTACCTTCAACAAATTTCCTTCAAGTAAAAATGCATGTTCTAACCCCATCTGATGCACACAGCTGCAGATGCATAAGTACAGCGCCTCTTAAAACCAGAGAGACATAAATAATTGTGTCTGAGAAAAATGTAACTGCTATGACATTACCAGACCCAAATGATACAATTTTCATCAGCTTCAACACAAAAGACAATTCTGACTCATCATCCGTGAAGCATTTGATTTCTCCTTGGAGTCACTGGCTGATTCAGAGTTCACTGCATTGTTTGCCTGTAGGAAAGAGTGGGTGGGGGGGAAGACTTCAGATTGTGTGTGAGCATGTCTATAACACGGCTTGCATGGCGTGCTGTAGTCATGTTACACTCTCACAGTAGTAAGAAGCACTGGGGTACCGCTTTCTTGGACCTTGGGTAACATGGAGAGGAATAGCTGAGCATGTGCAGGACTAAAAAGTGATTGAAAAGCCATTGCCTTATAATAATAATTAAAAATTGTTGGACTTCTGAGGCACTTTCTCTATTAATAGTTACTAACGCTAGTTTCTAGCACTTTCACCCACGAAAGCTCATGCTCCAATACATCTGTTAGTCTATAAGGTGCCACAGGACTCTTTGTCGCCGTTCACATTATACTGGCACTTAAACAACTCTCCCTCTTACTGTTTTGTTTGAATAGTAGCACAATGTTTTGATTTTCAGCTCTGTTAAGTATTGCGCCTTTATTCAGCTGATGCCCTTTCTGTTTCAATAGGCCTCTTTTTGTACATGTTGAATACATTTGATCAGCAATTCTTTCCCAATAAGAATTACAAACCCTCCACTTGCCCAGCAGTAGAATTAGGGATGATTTAGTCAATTAGAGACATCCTGTTTTCACTGACACTAATGACAAAACTTCCATGGTGTTCAAGGAAACCAGTGTTTGTCTCGAGAGAGAACCTGTTACGAATGCAGGTACGTCTACACTGCACGATTATTTCGAATTAGCTTAAACCGATATTACAAAACAGATCTAATAAAATCGGTGTAGCGCGTCCACAGTGGGATCCCGAAATCGATTGTTTGCGTCCATGGTCCAAAGCTACCATCGATTTCAGGAGCGGTGCACTGTGGGTAGCTGTTCCTCAGCTATCCCATAGTTCCCACTTCCGTGTTGAGAGCACAGTGCCTGATGGGGCAGAAAACATTGCCCCGGGTGGTGCTGGGTACAGCCTCACCCCTCCCTTTGTGAAGGCAGCAGACAACCCTTTGGCGCCTTTTTCGCGGAGTGCATTGAGCAAACGCCATAGCACAGCAATCTTTCCCTTTTTTTTTTCACGTGGTGGTGGGGGGAAATAAACTGAGGAGCTGTTCCCTGAACCACGCCAGACACTGTGTTTGAACCTACAGACATTGGGAGCTCAGCCAAGAATGCAAATAATTTTCAGAGACTGCTGTGGACTGTGGGATAGCTGGAGTCCTCAGTACCCCCTCCCTCCCTTCATGAGCGTCCATTTGAGTCTCTGGCTTCCCGTTACGCTTGTCACACAGCGCTGTGTATCCTGGAGTTTTTTATTCAAACGCTTTGGCATTTCGTGTTCTGTAACGGAGCTGGATACAACAGATTTGTCTCCCCATACAGCGATCAGACCTAGTATCTCCCGTACGGTCTATGCTGGAGCTCTTTTTCGATTTCAGACTGCATCGCCAGCCGTGCTGATCAGAGCTCCACGCTGGGCAAGCAGGAAATGTAACTCAAAAGTTCGCGGGGCTTTTCCTGTTTACCTGCCCGCTGCATCCGAGTTCAGATTGCTGTCCAGAGCGGTCAGTGCTGCACTCTGGGATGCCGCCCGGAGGCCAATAACGTCGATTTCCGTCCACATGAACCCTAATCCGAGTTATCACTATCGAATTTAGCGCTACTCCTCTCGTTTGGGAGGAGTTCCGAAATCGATTTAAGGAGCCGTTTAACTCGATATTAATGACGACGTCGTGTGAACGGATACAGCGTTAAATCAGTATATCGGCCATTAAACCGATTTAAAGTCGCAGTGTAGACCTGGCCTATAACTGTAATAACAATGTTGCACTGAGCAACTCTACTTGCTGTATATGAAGGGAACCAGCAAAATATTTGTAATAATTCATGAGGCAAATCTCAAAAACTAAGCATTTTAGTTTGTTGAAGTATCTAATAGTTCATATACTTTTTGGTCTGGAAATCGGGTTTTAGCAGACATTTTCTCTGTCTGGTTTTGGTAGCTCCTGAAATACCCGAGTTATTTCTATTTTTGCAGTATTCTGGCATGTCTGCTTCCAGTCCCAGCTGAAATCAGGATGTGCAGAAGTGAACAAATATTACAAATAAAAATTAACCAAACCCTTTCAAACCTCCTAAAAGTATGCATGGAAAATCAGATAGGGAGAAAAACAAAGGCTTACATATACGTGACACTCCCCCAAGACACCAACCAGCCAGTAAGCCCTGTGGGGGAATTTACTTCACAACCCCAAATTCAGCTATTAGCTCAACCCCCTACATGTGAATGTGAATAGTTGATTAAAAATAAATAACCTTTCTGCCCTGTTGACACACTATTTGGATCCAAGGCCAACATTTTCCTGTTTTTTTTTTTCAGTGCCCAATTTTAGACTCTTTGGGTGAAATCCTGACCACATGCAAAACAATGGTAAAACTCTCATTAACTTAACTGGATCCGGATGTTATCCCTTGAGTCTGATTATTATTAATTTTTTTAAAAGTGATGAGCAACCACAACTCCTACTTAAAGTTAATGGGAACAACAGGCTCCCAGCAACTCTAAAGATCGGGACCAAGATGTCTCAAGTTGGACTCCCAAAAAGCAGAGGATGCTTCTTAAAATTTAGACCTGAAGTGATTATCTTTAATTCCAGCATTACAGAGACAAGCCTGGGAAGAGATGGAATCTGGACTCTTCTTTGGTAAAGGGAACTTTCAATTTACAATTTGATGACAGAAGAATGAATCAGAGGGACACTGTCTGGTTTCTAAAACTAGTCTTAAGCATTCAGAGGTCATGAAGCATAATAGGTTACAGGACCAGAAATTGTTAGGTACAGCTGGATGCATCATATTAGATTAGTGTGTGGATTTAGCTCTGGCTGATTACCCATTTGTCCTGCGTCATTGTGGGTTGACATATTAGATTCTTTAGTGCTATTTACAAGGCCCCCACCATTCTTTTTCCTACCCCACAAAGGTATGTAACAGCAGTTGTCCACGTGGTTCTCTTGAACTTTGAAGGCTGAGTGTATTGCTTTCAAGATTAATTATGAATTTGGTTTGAGTTACCATTTGCTATGGCCAGAGCCCTTTCAACCTGCACAACATAAGCAAAAAGTGAGAGCCTTATGCAAGTTTGACCCCTTCCCCAAAGTCCTGCCCCAACTCTGCCCACTCCCTGCCACTATTGGATCCCTTCCCCAAATCTCCGCCCTGCCCCCACCTCTTCCCTCAGCAAGCCGCATTCCCCCTCCTCCCCTCTCCCTCCCTTCCCCACAAAACAGCTGTTTCGTGGCGCAAGCGCTGGGAGGGAGGGGAGAGAAACAGGACTCGGCGGCAGGCTCGCAGAGGAGGCGAGCTGGAGCAGGGGAGCTTCTCCATGGGTGCTCAAATTTGCCACCCTAGGGCTAGGCCTTGTCGGCCTAGGTGATAATACACCGCTGCTCTGCAGGGAGACAGGTTCTAGTTTTAAAGATCTGCTCCAGACTCAGTTAAACTAGCCTCCAACTTAAGCGTTTTTTCTCAAGAAAACCAGTCTTTGTTGCAATGGATTGGACCAAATAGCTGACGCTTTGAAATCAAGTTGACGTGGAAGTTTTCAGAGCCAATATTCATTCAATTCCCGTGGAGTTGCAGATTGTTGTAATTTGCCAACTGTTGCACATGCTACTTTTTTGCTTCTCTCCTAACTCTCCTCCCCCAGAATTACAATAACTCCTTTAATTTCTGCATCAAGCCTCCCATGCTGCTATTACAAGCAGCCATCACCAGCTCAAAGAGCAAGAAGGCATATCCCCTCTGCCGTTTCCCTTTACCTCTTAACCTTGACCCACAATATGCTGAAAGTTGTTATTGAAAACCAGCCTGATCAGAAATGACATTAAAAAAACGTGCACTACTAGATGCAACAAAAATCCAGCAATGCTAAGAATAAGGTAGCCAACAATTTATCTTTCAAGCTATAGAACGAACCTTTCTCTGAATACTGAATTGGGACCCAAAAGCACCAAAGTAGCCATTTGATTTTGTTTGCTACTTTCCCTAGTATGACTGTTTATTGCGACACATTGGAAGTCTTGAGAACAGACACGTTTCCTATCTAAAAGTATGCTAGACTGTGAAAAGTAAACACCCTGGGCATGATTCTATACCATGCCAGTATGAATTGGGAGTAATTGTTGACTTTCGGTGAAATTACTTCTGATTTACGATGGTGTGAACAAATCAGAGACTGGCCCAAGAGGACATCAAGGTTCAAATGAAAATGAGGTTTGTGAATCTGACGTAGTTCCCATTTGTGCCCATCTCACAAGGGGGACCAGTTCAACACTGCTGTCTATGTTCAAGACAACGCAGAAGTTTGCAAGTCAGGACTGAGGTTTTTGTGTGCCTCAAGGAAGGAGAACTTCCTTTATTCAAACTGATGCATCCATCCTTAATAAGACTTGATCTAGACCCTTGCTCGGAACCCAGACCGCTGCTCTCGGGCAGGTTTTTAAAAGTTCCGATTATTCATTTCCCATTCATCCACTCCTTACCCTTTACATCATTTTTCATTTTATGAGCCCTTTGTAATTCTGGCCTTAAGGCTTTTCTGGTTTAGATGCCAATTTCACAAAACCCAGATCCTGACCCAAAAGCTTAAGATGGATATCTGAAATATTTGGTCCTAATCCCATCCAGACCACAGAATATTTGTACATGCATCTAACAAAGTAATTTTTAAAATGGACTTCAAGAGACAAAAAGCTGGAAAACTGCACTAGCTTTAAAGGATTATATCTGAGAGTCTTGTCTAGTGTCTGTGTACCCAGATAAAGAATTCAGGTTCTAATAAGAATTCAGTGAAGATCCATTGGCTGCAATGGGGACAGGATGAGACCCTCAACTTGTATATATCCTAAACGCAGGCAATGTACAATCAGAAGTAAAAGACATTCAACCTCTGCTCTTCTGGCTCTGGAATGTCTATGATCATGGAAATAAGAATAAATCTTATAAACAGATGTTGTGTCATCCTTGCTTAATTTCTCCATTGAAAACCACAGGGGAAAAAAATTTAAATCTCCCTTATCATGGTGATTGGATAAAAAGCCCTGGTTTACTAATGATAAAATCCACTCCCTATATTTAGTGGAAAGATAATAAAGGCCTTTTGAGTAGATCTTCCTGTCCCAATAAACATTATTAGGGATGGGAAAGTCATTAATTAGTAACACGTAGGCATATTGCCCTGTCCCTTCCTGCAGAACAGACAGTGCTGTCTAAAGAGGCTGTTCCTTAGTCTGAGAAGTTCCTCAAAGGTACTGTGGTACTTTTGGTGCCAACCCCCCAGTAATGCGGGAACAAAGCTACAGTAGAAGTAGGAACTACGGTACCTTGCTAATCACACAGCCATGGTGTCCCTCAAGTTGATACTGTCCCTAAATCCTGTTGGTATTTCCCTGTATATTGACTCAAAATCCTATGTCCAGGAAACTTTTTATTTCCCCCAATTACTCTCTTCTGTTCCAGACTCTCAACTTCCCTCTCCACCCCTTCACTCTGCTCAAATATGGCTGCAAAAATCCTCTGTATTGCCAATTCTCTGACCCCATTCTGCCTGTTCAGATTCCTTCGCTGGCTTCCATGACTCTCTGCAACTAATTTAAGTTCCTTGTTGTCTTCCTTCCAAGTTCTACCCAACACCCAGTTGCTTCCTCGTTCTTGTTGCTTCCTTCTTCCTTCCACCCAAGTTCCCAAAGTAATCCATTTCTTTGTTCTTCTCCCACTCTCAGTTCTGGGGCTTCCCTCTGGTAGCCCCTTGACCAGGAGACCTATTGCTGGGCAAAGAAGACCTTGTGTTACTCAACATTGACTTCTCCAAAGACTATGGAGTAGCAGTGGCAGTAAAACTCCAAAAGAAACTCCTGTTTAGTCTTCCTTGGCAAGTAAATAGCATCTGTGGCTCGCAGTCCTTCAGGACAGATAGAGGTTTTCATATATAGAAGCTCAGACAGTGATGTAAAGTGTACTTGGGTGAAGGAACATACGTGAAATACATGATAGATATAACTCAAATACTGAATTGCATTAAATATAGTTTATAGATCTGTTGCATCCTACATTTAACATGCGCGATTTCAGCTTTACATGGCCGGCAAAAACAAAAAAAAGAGAAAAATAACAATTTTACTACTGTACCTGTAGTGCAGGTGATTCTGCCGGCCATTACACTCAATGTAATTTTGATTCATACGCGATTTTCGCTTTACACGCTGACTGCAGAATGTAACCCCAGCATAAGATGTGACAGACCTGTACCGAAATATGTCATCACTATTACAGCTAGTTGGCATGCTGCTCTCCTGTGAGCTCTTACAAGCTAAATTGTGTTGAGTTGGATCAGTATTTGGAAGGGAGGTCTCCAAGGAAAGTGCCTTTAGAGAAAAGTCCTAAAGACTTTTAATAGAGATAAAAGCAATTGAGTTCTTTAGACAGTTCTCTCAAAACCTATAGAATTTAGTGAAGAATGATCTCCTTGTTATATCACTCACTCTCACTCATGCCCATCACCTCAATCGGGATATGGGCCGCCAACCACAGATCTCCAGAGTCCTCTATCCTGGGCCATTCGTTCTAGCTGGTTCCAGGTATAGCCCATATAGGTTGGTTTAAAAAGCCCATAGAAAAGTTAAGGTGTGCTAAGTTCTACAGAACTCTTCCATAAGATGCTTCAGGAAGTGATGATAGGGCCAGTGATGCTCTTTCCTTTGAATCAATGGCAATTGTGGTACTGGGGAGCTGCATTTCTTTGCCAGGTGCCTTCTTTCAGATGAGCCTTAAAGCCATGGTTTTGACCACTAGTAATTGTTAATCCCTTCACTTTCTAAGAGTAGGAGTGGTGTCTTCGCCAAATTCCAACTTAGGTAACTACATTTTGCCTTCCCAAATTGCACTTGTAGTTTCAGCTGTGTATACCGTATTCTCCCCCACCTCTTTTGTTAAACTGGTGTGTAGTGTTGCTGCCTGCAGTCAGACAGCTATTGTGTTTCACCCCAGACATGTTCCTTTAGTATCTCTGACCTGCCACGGGGTGGTAGTCTGAAGTTAATATTTCTGAAGCAGGTTGATAGTCTTTAACTGGTGATATATAAAAGGGCAAAATGTTCAGAATAGTAATTGACTGAACGTTTGCTGATTAATAAAAGGTGTTCGAACAAGTGGAAACATATGCTTGGCAATGAATGGTCAAGCGTCATTTTGCAACAGTAATTCAGTGTTCGTTACTATATATTAAATGGAGCTGTGACAAAAAGGCTGGGAAGCAGCAAATAACCCAACACTCTGGTCACTGTTTAAGCAGTGAGGTTCTGGATTCCCAGCTCCAATCTGATTTGGTTCGCTAATGAGTTAATTAGCACATTAACAAGGCCAATAGAGAAAAGCACAGGAAGGAATTGCAGTGGGGGAGAAGCAGAAGAGAGACAGGCTAGTAGGGCTTCACAAGGGAGTCCTCTGGGAGGAGACACCATTTCTCTCCCCCACCTTTGGAGAAGGGGTAGTAGGATTGGAGGACATTGTAAACACTGTGACTGTACTAGTAGATAAAAGGTGATGGAGTGAAACTCTGTAAACACACTGCACGGTGGTATGTACAGGAGAGAGCATCTCTGAGGGGGTTGTGCGAAGCATAGGGTGGGTGTCCCATCGTAGGAGCCTATATACAAATCCAAGCAGAAAAGGAGTAAAACGTATTAGGTAAACCACAGGACCACCAAGTGAAGAGGGTTTTATGTGTATAATAAGCTGTGCCGTGTGTCATTTATCACAGCTGTCCAGCGACTGCCTGGGGGTGGTGATACACACCATAAGTTGCAAAAATATAACGACGTGTCATGTAACAGAGCCCAGGTGTCAGAGCTGGGGGCTCAGGGGAAATTAACCTGACAGCCATGAAGGAACTGACTTGTGCTGTCATCTGGACACACACATAGTCATCCTCTGCCTGCTGCTTTGCTGTCCAAATACTCTTGCAGAAGATGACTCCTTAAATGTCTATTTTAGTATCTAAAACTCCATCTCTTCAGATGGCTTTTATTTTTTAAATGTAAACAGCTGTTAGAGATCTCTTTACTTCCCGTTGTGATGTGGTTGGTCTGTCGTCATTTCGTTAGGTGAATGGCCGTCTCCCTAGCATGCACATATAGCTGCATGTAGGCTAGGAGAGTGAATGCCTGTGCTGAAAGCTCCTGCCAAGGTTGCACAGCTGAGACTACAATCACCTGCCTGTCTCAGGGGGGAGTGCAGATATCTAAGCATCTGGTGGCTCCCTTCTTACTGCTTTGCTCCGTCTTTTGCCACAAGTAGGCTGGTGTAATCTGTACTTTTGTCAGGAGCAGATGGCCTTGCAGGTCACTTGAATGCTGCTGCCTGTGACTGGTAGAGTCACAGCTCCCAGAAGAGAAGCATTGTCCTCTGATCCTTACCATGACATTCATGCACCCAATGGCATGAGTGACTTTTAATTGGGGTGGGGGAAAGTGCCTTTTCTCTGTCTGTTCTGAGTCCACTTCACGTTGGGAATTGTTTTTCTTACGCTCCCTGTAGCACCTATGTTAAAACAAATCTGCCTTCAGGGGGCAAATGCTTTATCCATTCAGCTTCGCAAGACAGCGTTCACAGTTTTGTTGCAAATGGTCGCACTTCTCCATGAAACATGGTAAAATGGCATCTTGTACCCATGAACATTCAAATGTCCAACGCCAGATTTTGTTTGGAAGTAGGACTTTCTTAATGATAAGCATCAAAGTTTGCTTAAAAGTAGAGCTGGTCGGAGAAATTTTGATGGAGTCATTTTCCATCAGAAAATACAGCTCTATCAAAATTGAAATGCTTCCTAAAATTGTGTTTGTTTTGACAATGTTTCATTTCAGAGGAAGAAAGTTCAAATTTCCCTTTTTGAAATGACTTTTTCTTGTGAATTTTTGAAATAATTATGAATTTGCATATTATGATACAGTATCAAGTAAAAAGCAGAAATCAAGACAAATCCCTTTGATTGTTCCAAAACCTTTGTTTTTTTTTAAATTTCACAGAAAATCTGAAAACTTTTGGGTTCCATTCCTAACTGGAACAAAAAGTATGAAACTTTGAAATCCACAGTGAAAGAGAATTTCCTTTCTATTTCCAGCTGTGTTTAAAAGATTTGTGCACCTTAGTGAATTTGAGATTGCAGTAGAGCTGGGTTTTGAGTTTGTAACAAATCCTGGTGAGTGCTGCAAGATTTCGGTGTTTGTCATGGATGCAATGCACAGCTGTCATAGGAAAGGACCGAGGGAGTGCATTGGCTCTTTCTCCTGCCCCCCTGCAGAAGATTCTCTAGTATTCCCATTAGTTCTCTCTCTAGTCTTGCTGGTGATCAGATGACCTACCATAATCGGTTATTCCATTGTCTAACTGACCCCACCATTATAAAGTGCTTCCTACTATTTACTCCAGTGTTTTTCTTTCTTAATTTTAGGCCATTAGTGCTTGTTCTACCCAAAATTTACAACTGAAAATTACTCTTCTCCTCCCTTCCTTATGGTTGACAGATGCATTTTTTTTTATGACACAATCATGGATTTATATCTCCAGCGATAGCTGAAAGCAACCCTGGCTATTCAGTTAAGGCAGGACTGATCTAGTGTCTCAAACCCTCCAAGGCCATATAAAAATAATCCTATTTTAAAACCAGCATCTGTTACAGCCACTACCTAGAAGTAGCCACGTTTCTCACATTGCTCTAGCTCAGCCATTAAGAAATCACTCGGCTTTAGAAATATCTCCCTTGAAACTCCGCAAATTAGCACTCCGTGGTATTTTGTTGTTCATTATTGCTATAGAAAATGCAGTTGCTCATCAGTTATCATTTCCAATAAATGTACCCCCTTTCCTTCTTTTAACCTCTACATATGGTATGAACTGCATTAATCTCCAAGTTGAGTCAAGGAGAGTTTCCTCTTTCTCCACCATTAAAGCTCCCAGCTGAGAGGGACAACAGCCATGAGAAGCTCAGGGCTTAATACAAAGAGCATCTCGTTTGCTCTTTGTGCAACAAACATGAAAGAATATGTTTCTTATGAAAGAAACACAAGGGCACAGTGGGGTCAAACTATTCAGTTCCTATGCAGTAACTCCTCACTTAACGTTGGAGTTATGTTCCTGAAAAATGCAACTTTAAGTGAAACGATGTTAAACGAATCCAATTTTCTCATAAGATTTAATGTAAATGTGGGGGTGAGGTGAGGGGGTAGGTTCCAAGGAAATGTTTTTGGGGCAGACAAAAGGCATTATGTACTGTACTGTACTGTGGTGGGGAGGTGCCCCTGGCTTACCCCTGGGGCTCAGGGCTGGGGGTGAAGGATCTGGGAGGGAGTTAGAGTGCAAGAGGGCCCTCAGAGTAGGAGTGCGGGGTCTGGGAGGGAGTTAGGGTGTGGCAAGGGGCTCGAGGGGGTGCGGGAGGAGAGTCAGGGCTGGGACAGGTGATGCAGAGCCCTTACCTGGGGCAGCTCCTGTTTGGTGCAGGGGGTGTGCAGTGTGGCACCGCCCCCATGGCCGCAATTCTGGGAGCCGCAATTCTGCGAGTTGCCCACCCTCCTCCCAACCGGCAGGGCCACCTGGAATGCAGGGGCTTTAGGGGCTGCAAGGCCCTGGGCTAAGGGGGCCCCGTGGCTCTGGCCTGCAGCTCCAAAGCCCCTTTCAGAACGTGGCCATGCGAGCATGGGCCAGAGGACTCAGGAGGAGCAGGTGCAGCTGTGCAGCCAGCAGCCGGAGAGAAGCACCGCTTTCCCCTTCAAATATAGGTCTGGATTTGATGTCTTTAGCCAATCTCTAAATCAGGTCATAAACCCAGAATTGTTACCAGTTCTCAGAATTTTCCATGAAACATATATATTTATGCCTGCATCTGTAATTTTGACACCATGCATCTGAAGAAGTGGTTTTTTTTACCCACGAAAGCTTATGCCCAAATAAATCCCTTGTTGTTTTTGTGGATACAGACTAACACGGCTACCCCCTGATACTTGACACCATGAAACCTGGGCAGCTAATAAAAACTCCATATAAAGGATGGATTTGGTACTGACATAACCACCAAACAGATTGATACAGGGAGGCCCTCATGTTCTTTCTGAAGATCTGTTAGTATAAAGTTCAGTCCTGATGTCAGATGATGCATTTTCCAGGGAAGCTAATGGACTCATATGCACTGCAACAGTGTGGTCAGGGAGGTGGGGGTGGATTTTTTTTTTTTCCCCCGAAAGACAAATTACTTCCTTTATACAAGCAGCAGTGTTTTAACTAAGCAAATGATGGATGAGTCCCAAGTTAAAACTTGCACAGACGTTAACATGCAAACTTCACGGTCGCTGCTATCAAGGATCCAAAACTGTAATAGTGAATCAGAGCACTGGAACTGGTCTGTACAGGCAACCTTCGGGCCAACTGGCGACGTCACCAGCTAAACAAAAGAATGTGTACAGATGCGGAAGGGAAACACAGAAGTTTTAGATGCATGTTCGGGAACGGGAACATGGAGTCCACTTAAAAAGGATTGGTGTTTAATGTTAAAACCGGAGTCTTCCTGTGGCATAGGGGACCACAGCCCTGTCCTTCCGACTCTGCCTTCACCCCTCCCATTCTATTGTTTCTCCTTTCTCTGGAATCCTCAGATGTGGCAGAATAACTTGGCCACCCTGTTCCACCAAATATTTTTCTCACATTTTTCTTCTGTGGCTATCTTAAAAAAAAAACACTAAAAAAATAAACACATTCTTTCTTAATACTTGAAAAATGCTGGTGTAGCAGCCGCATCTGGGATCCCGTCTTCAGCTGGTTCTATGGCCTTCCTGGAAGAGAGTGGAGTGTGGTTGACCGGGGGCTAGCGCATGTGGGTATGGATCGGAGCTGGTGGGTATTGGTGGCCCAGTCATCAAATGAAGAACAATCAGAGGACACCTGATATCTGGCGACCTCTTTGTTCCTTTCTCCTTGATGTTGACTTTGTGGTAATGGGATGAGAGGGATTCTATTTTCTTCAATTTAAAGAAGCGTGCAGCTACAGGGTAACACTCTCTACTCTGCAGTGTGTCAGACGCAAGGCCTATGCACCACTTAAGTCTATTTAAACCCAATTTTGAGGGCTGAAGTGGTGCACTGGCCTCGTGCTGGCCCTCTGCGTGATGCTGATTTTTCACCCAAGAGTGAGTAACGTCCAGTAATGCTGCTGTCTGATTTTGAAGGATGTGGAGCTGCTATGTAATAATTCACGAATATTATGTGATGTAGGCTTGGCTATATTATTACAAGGAGTTGATTCAAGCAGGGATTAGTTGCGTGTATGCAGGTAAGCGGCCAAGATCTTTGGATAGCCCCCCTTTGACCAGTACTGAAAGGACAATGTGGGTGGCATTCAGTTAGAAGTTTTACTTCCAACCCTGCTGAGCTCCCTGGTCTGTCTTGGTGAGGTGGGATGGGGTGGATGGGTCCCAGCTTGAAAACATGGGGTGTGTGTGGGGGGGATCCAAACAGGGAAAAATGGAACAAAGAACTTTGAGTGAATAAAGAGACAATCCCTGAAGGGCAGGGAAGTAGAGATTACCGGGGAGCAGGCTGAACCAGGCAGGCAAAGGGATATCTGGGATAAGATAGTCCAATCCAGGACCACGGGTAAAACAGATGTGTAGGTAGAGCTTTTCTCTTATGTTAAATTTTGTTGCTGCTGTAAGAGATTAAACAGGCTGTTTTTGGGGTCACTGTTAAACATTGGTCACAGCTGCTGAGAGGGAAGGTTTGCAGGTGCCAATACCAGTAAGAAGTTGCAGGTGGCACACAGGATGTTGTAGCCCGGGGACCTGATCCGAGTAGGAGAATTATGGGGTTTTATCCCCAGGAGATAAAAGCTCAAGGCTTGAAACCTGGAGGTGGACCGAGGAAGGGTCAGAGGAGCAGCTAGTCTTGAAGAGGGACACTGATCACCAGTAACTCTGCCACCTCTGTTCAGGGTTCCAGATGTGAGAACAAAGCAGGAAATTTCCCTGGAAATGCACCATCTTTTTCTTCTGTTCAGACAGCAACATGCAGCTTCAGTTGTGCAGAACAGTTGGGTGGAAAAGAATCTTTGTATTAACTTGCCCTGTTTTTCCCATACACAGTAACTCCTGTGTTTCTGCAAAGGCCAACAGAGTTACAGACAATAAAGTGGAGTTTTTAAAGCATATTAGAAATAAAAATAGTATGGTCCATGTGTTGGGGTGTGTTCCCTACACTTGTCCTGAAGAGGTTAATGTAGGCCAGAGGACCAATTAACCTCTTAGGCTCAAGCTGGGGTATAGTTAGGCTGGGAAGGGAGTCAAATTAGGGGAAGCTCACTTGTGCTGGAAGAGGTGGGGTTTCTATAAAGCCAGGGAGCTGGTAGCAGAAAGGGATTACAGGGGAACCAGGTTGGTGGGGCTATGGAATTTAGGCTGCAGTTCCTCCCTGGGAGAAGGCAGTTTGGGCTGGTGAATGCAGAGTGGGGGGAGCTAGAAGGTGAGGAAAGCCTTGAGGAAAAGGCAGCAAGGTTTAAGACAGTGCAGACATTGGCTGCTGATTACCCTGGATTCTAGCTCAGAGACCCTCTAAGGCGTAGGCCTGGGTTCTCATACCAGTCACTGGGGAAATGGCACCATTAAGAGGCAGTGAATGAAAAGACCATCTGAGCCTGTGTGTAAGGGAAGACTTTGATATCCCGGAAGGGGAGGACTATCGTGGCCTGGCTGGAGGGTCAAGCTGTGAAAACAGAGTACCCTCAGTTGCAAAAAGAGAGATGGCAGGGTGTGCAGTGAGCTGTGGAAGAGGGCACTGAACCTGTAAAGAGCTGATCCCCAGAGAGTCCAGGAGGAGGCACCTCTAGTATGGACCCCGTGACAGTCCATCATTAGATGGAAATGGTGGTAGAATTATCAGTAAGAATGCAGAAAAGGAAAAAATGTTAAATATTTCTTTATGGGTTGGAAAGGACTTCAGGAGGTCATCTAGTCTAACCCTGCTCAAAGCAGGACTAATCCCCAGACAGATTTTTGCCTCAGATCCCTAAGTGGCCCCTTCAAGGAGTGAACTCACAACTCTGGATTTAGCAGGCCAATGCTCAAATCACTGAGTTATCCTTCTCCCCTAATGATGTAGTCCTGTCACATAACACTCTTTCCATCAGGACCAGCTCTAGGGTTTTTGCCACCCCAAGTGTCGGGAAAAAAGCCGGAATCGCGATCGGTGGCAGCTCCACAATGCCACTTTCTTCTTCGGCGGCACTTCGGCGGCAGGTCCTTCCCTCTGAGAAGGACTGAGGGACCCGCCGCTGAATTGCCTCCAAAGAGCCTGACATGCTGCCCCTTCCCCTTGGCTGCCTCAAGCACCTGCTTGGTGAGCTGGTGCCTGGAGCTGGCCCTGCTTTCCATTCCACCCAGTATTTCAGGAGGATGTTAAACAGCTTCTACTAAAGTTAGACCTTTTAAAATCAGCCGGTCTGGACAACTTGCATCCAAGAGTTTTTAGGGAGCTGGCAGAGGAGCTCACTGGATTGTTAATGTTGTTTTTCAATAAATCTTTGAACATCAGGGAAGTTCCAGAAGATTGGAAGAAAGCTAATATGTGTCAATATGTGAAAAGAGTAAATGGGATGACCTGAGTAATTATAGCCTGTCAGTCTAGCATTGATCCTGGGCAAGATAATGAAGCAGCTGATATGGGACTCAATTAATAAAGATTCGAAGGAGGGTAATGTTGATTTGCATAATTTATATGTGTTTATGGAAAATAGATCCTGTCAAACTAACTCCGTTTTTTTTAAGAGATGACAAATTTGGTTGATAACGATAGCAATGTTGATGTAATTTACTTCTGTAAGGCATTTGACTTGGTAGACATTGAATGGCTGAAAAGCTGGCTAACTGATAGATCTCAAAATGTAATTGTAAATGGGAATCATCACTGAACGGGTGTTTCTAGTGGGGTCCCACAAGGAGTGGTTTTTGGCTCCATGCTATTCAATGTTTTTATTAATGATCTGGAATAAAGCATAAAATCATCCCTGATAAAGTTCAAAGATGACCCAAAAATTGTGGGAGAGCTAAATAGTGAAGAGCGCAGGTCCCTGATACAGAGCAATTGGGATCTCTTGGTAAACTGGGCTCAAGCAAACAATATGCATTTTAACACAATTAAATGTAAATTTATACATCTAGGAACAAAGAATGGAGGCCATACTTACAGTCCCCCTCCGTGTATCCAGGGAAGCAGGGACTCCGAAAAAATTTGGAGTTGTGGTGGATAATCGGCTGAACATGAGTTCCTAGTGCGACACTGTGGCCAAAAGAGCTCATGTGATCTTTGGATGCATAAACAGGGAATCTCGAGCAGGAATAGAAAGGTTGTTTTCTCTCTGTATTTGGGACTGGTGTAACTGTTGCTGGAATGCTGTGTCCAGGTCTGGTGCCCACAATTCAAGAAGGTTGTTGATAAATTGCAGAGGCTTCAGAGAAGACCCACGAGAAAGATTAAAGGGTTAGAAAACCTGCCTTCTAGTGATAGACTCATGGAGCTTCATCAATGAAGCTTAATGAAGAGAAAGTTAAGGGCTAACTTGATTACAGTCCATAAGTACCTACTTGAGGAACCATATGTTTGATAATGGGTTCTTCAGTCTAGCATAGAAAGATATAGCACTATCCAATGGCTGGACGCTGAAGTTAGACAAATTTGGAGGGGAAATAAGGTGTACGTTTTTAACAGTGAGTAATTAACCACTGGAAAAACTTACTAAGGGTTGTGGTGGATTCTCCATCACTGCCTATTCTAAAATCAAGATTGCATATTTGTCTAAAAGCTCTGCTCTAGGAATTGTTTTGGGGCAGTTCCCTGGCCTGGGTTATACAGGAGGCTGGATTAGATAGTCCCTTCTGGGCTTGGAATCTATGAAACTATGGAAAAACTCTGCCTTATGCACAGAAATGCTGCTGATTTTATTATTGTAGATAACGTGTTGAGTTCAATACTTTAATGAAGTGGCTAGTGTGGCGTATGTGTGTGTCACCACTACCCTATGCCATGGGGAATCAGAACTGCTTAACTGTATGTCCTATGCCCTATATTGCTAACACATATTCTCCATCAGCTGAAATGCTAGAGCCCTGGCTCTGAACAGCAGAGATTTTATCCTAATGGTCACTTTTCCAAGTAGAGGCCTGCGTGGTCAGGAAGGCTTTTCCCTCCTCCTCCTCATGTATTCTACAGGGGGGCAGGGGTTGCTCTCCTTTCTCTAAAGCATCAGGGATGGTCCTGGTTGGAGATGGGACAGTAGGAGCTCTGGCCAAGGCTCTGAGGATGCACCAAGCATTCTTTCTCTCAGGTGCTTGGTTGCCTGGTTCTTGCTCATATGCTTAGGGGCTAATTGATAGTCACGTGTGGGGTTGGAAAGAAATTTCCCCCCAGGCCAGATTGGCGGTGACCTTGGGGTTTTGGGGATGTTTTTGGCCTGCCTCTGCAGTGAGTGGGTGCAAGTCACTTGCCAGGATTATCTGGGTATGTCTTGCTTAATTGTTTCCCTGCTGGGATGTAGGCAGTCTGGCCTAGTAGTTAGATCGAGTCCATGTTGGGGAACAAAGCCAAGGGTCAGCACAAGACTACCAGTTACCAGAGCCAGAGGCACACCAGAGTCAGAACCAGGAATGGAAGCTGAGGGTGAGAGACGAGGTCAGATGCCAGAGTCAGGGTCAGACGTCGGAGGCTGTGGTCAGAGCTAGGACTGGTCACTGAGGACTGGAGGCTAGGCAAGGATCAAGCATGGAGCTGGAGCACAGTGGGAACAAGAGCAAAGGTGGGGAGAAGGCAAGAGCCAGGAGCAGAAGAAGAATGGAACTGGGTACAGGAGGCAGGCACAACGGGAAACCACCCTAGTGCTTGGATAAACTTCCTGTTCCTCTTCCTGGTTTAAATAGTGTAGCTGGCCCAATTGGTGGAGCTGTGCGATCCTCCAGTCAGAGCTCATGTGGGTGGTGCATTGGCTGTGGCTAGAGCCCTAGTAGCTCCTCGGGATGTGGCAGCTCTCTGGGGACTCCCAGGCCTCGGTTCAAGACTTGGGACATTACATCAGTCTTCTAATTCAGCCCAGGGGGCCATGGCCCCATCACTTTTTACCTGCCTTAAGGGCGAGTGATAGCGGGAGGGGGTGGAGAGCAGCAAAGAGGAGTGGGGCCTCAGGGGAAGAGGTGGCACGGGGGTGATGCCTTGGGGGAAAGAGTGGAATAGTTAGGGTGACAGTGCCCCCCACTTCTATGGAGCTTCTAGAGTTCCTGGTTCAGCTCCTTTCTGGTTGTAACATATTTAGCAAGTATGATGCAGATCTCAAAAAAAATGGGGGTGGGGGAGGCGGGTAGTGTGTTACCTGGATGTGAAGGGGACAAAAGCATTCCCTGGAGGTGAAGATACTGAACGTTTTAAGCCAGGGAATAGATGAGCTGAAGGAGGATTTCGCATGCAGTCCCCGCTCCCCCCCTCCCCCTTCACAGCCCCAAATAAAGCACTGGATGTTTATAGAGTTTAATACAATGGTTCCCACAATGGACAGGCAATAAATGAATACGTAAGCAGCCTGGCTGGCTCTTGTATTGGAAAGTTTCCACATTTTAAATCCTGTTGTCAGTTGTGTAGCCCCCTTATTATTTCACGGCTCCAGATCTAGGGATCTGACTTATTGTGCTATGGCTCTGATTTACATGCTTTGTAGGCTGTAAGAAATGGGTCTTAACTAAAAAGTAGGTTGATTTTGCTGTAAAGTTCTGGAATGCCTCTGGATAGTTTGTATGTACAGTAAGCCTGCTCTTTTCATGAATTAGCTGCTGAGTTTAATTATTACGATGTTTTCTTATATGAGTAGTAAGACAAAATTCAGATACAAGATAAAGGAAGATAGCAGAGTTGAGGCAGCATAGATTGAATTATAGAATAAATATTACAAGAATAAATATTATAAAAGTTGTAGCTATTTTTAAAATTGTTCCATCCTGTTTGGTCCATCATTGAGTCTTATTGAACTGGACTAAACCAGGAATACAAACCAACCATTACAGATGTTGAGGAAAAATGAAGGGACGGGTCTTTTCAGCATTCTTAAAATTCTTGCATTTCCATTTTGAGGGTTCTACTTTTCTAGTTTCGTACTGGTTTACTGCTTGTATGCTTTTCGTTAGTGGTTCCAAAAACGGCACCAGCTGAGAAATGAATATGGAAGCGCTGCCAAAGGACCAGCGAGCCAAAGAATTTAGTGATCAATATTTTCCTGCCTATACTACTTGCTCTACATGCGCAAGGCAATAGCGGCTGGCTCATCCCAGCACAAGAAGTTATCACGAAAGGATCAAGGGCACAATGGGGTATTTATTTTAATCTTTCCCGTGAATCCAACTTTTATAAAGCTTTGCATGTGCTCTCTTTTTAAAAGGGTGTTTTCAGCTTATCTCAAACCTGCCAATCTACCCTGCTGGCATATCTGTACTCCTGAAAGGTTAAGGAATTGACGGTTCTCAACACAGATGTCTTCTGTTTCAGTTTATCTACAGGCCAGGTATGACAGAAGCAGCCATAATGCAACCTTTCCCCACTGTTGCCCTGTCAGTGACCTCAACCCTGACCTGCAGAGACCACCCTCTCCAGGGATTTGGAGACAATTCAGCCTCCATGCTTGCTTAGGTGTGGGCCCCTCTGCAGCAAGTTTGTGCCAAATTACAAAGCAGTGATTTAAAAATGCAGAGATTTTTTTTTAATCTCTGTGGATTTAGCCAGCCTCCTACCAAACACATTTCTCTTTAGAAGCTCAGATTAGTTTAAAATTCTATTAGGAGAGAGAAAAATTCAGCTTCTTATCAGCTAAAGGATCCAGCCCCCAAACACTCGCCATGTTTTGCGTAATCTTACGTTCTGTTACCAATGAGAGCATTGCTCCTTTCCCACAAGAACACAGAATTCATCATTGCTGCAACTTGAAGGGAGAAAACACCATAAATCCTGCAGTGGAAAGGGTCGGAGCAGAATTCCCCTGCACTCCTCTGGCTCTGTCAGTCTGTCCAAGCTCTAGTCTTTTTTCCAGAGAGTTCTGGAATTAATTTTTTTTTAGCTCTGCTGGCTGAAGGAGATTTTTACTCCATATAAAGGAATGAAATCTAATATTTTCTTAATTGCCCCTCTCACCACCATAAAATCTATCCTCATTGTCTTTTTTCACTCAGGAGAATCCCAAGACCAGAACAGTAATATCAGAACATTCTTAGTATGCCTATTGAAATAGCAGCAGGCACTGCTAGAAGCTAAGGTGTTTGTTTTATAAGTACTTATAATAAAGAACTTGGATTTCAGGGAGAATTGCAAGCTGAGGTGAAGGGGCACTGGCAGAGCTGTCGAAGCATGCCCAGCACTCAGTGGGAGCCAGATCCTCCGCTGAAAATCAGTATAGTTGTACCGAAGTAATTGAAACTATTCTAATTTACATCTGCCGAGGGTCTGTCTTGGTATTTCAGGCTCTTGCCAGAGTTAGTCTCTTGTAGTCATTGAATTTACTTGCAATTAGTAGAAAAACAACTTTAAAAAAAATCCAGCCCACCACACAACTAGTGGTAAATTTGATAAAATATGCACGCTGGAGTTTATTACAGGAGTTTTTGCAGTGTATGATTATTTTCTGGTACAAGATGATGGTGTTTCTAAAAAATCAAGACCACGCTCTGGATTGGGAAAAGAAATAATGGGTAAATATTCTTTAGAGTCCAATCCTTAAATCAGTCAAGCTCTCTTATAGGATCAGGCTCTTAACTTGATTGAATGAATGTCTGAATATTTTAATACATAATTATAGCAGTAAATATTGAATTCATGTCACTAGAGACTCAAGGTATATAACACCACAAAACCACACCATTTTTATTGTCGGGTGAAATTCTACTATGAAAAATTGTTCGCTGATAGAAATGTCAAATTTCTGCCCTGCTTCAAATTCAGATGTATTGGTTTTCAGGTGTATATTATCTGTTAAGCAGAACCGATAATTTCACAACAGCTGTACTTAACAGCACATACCACTGTGTTGTAAGAGAGAGAAATCTTTTCTCAAGGATGGGACTGGAGGAGAGATGGTTTTATTGTCAGATCACATCTAAACATTCCAGCGCCTCGTTGCCTTATGCCTGATAAAGTCATTTACACTAATGTATATGGGGTGTAAAATGGAGAATCAGGCCCTAACTCTTCAAGGAAACTCTTAGTTTTTTCTCTTGCATCCCAGAAAATATTAATATGCATGAATTTTTTCCAAAGCACAAAAGATTCAGGCATGCCTTATAGGTGCATTCCCAAACCCAACTAATCCATACATTTTTTTAAAAAATGCAGCGATCTCTTTTCTAACTGCTAACATGAACCATAGATTTAGTATCTTTATCAATAAACAACAGCAGACAATATTAAGTCCAGCTGAGGTATGTCACTGAGGTTATCAGAGGACAGACAGTAGTTCCTTTTGCCAGAACAGCTAAGGTCTTTGGGTTAAAAGCCAAGGGTCATCAGCCACCAGAGCCTCATGTGGCATGGATTAAATCAAAAATTATCTTGAGTGGCATTACAGCAAACTACACAGAACATTAATCTGAGATCTCAGCCACTCCGTGTATAAATCACTTCACTCGTAATGTAGGTTTCAGTTTTACTGGAGCTGACTTGTTTTTCTCGCAGAGAAGCCAGTGGTGCACCCGAACCTGATCACTGTTGTTGTTAATCCATTGCAGAAAGTCAAAGCAAGGTCCACAGTACAGTAATGAAGAAAATGCTTTTTCTTTGTTGACTTCATTTTGCTGGCACTGTGCTTAGGAGGAGGAGATCAACCTAAACTACTGTTTAAAAGTCTGGCAACTCTGTCAAATGGAATAATCCTTTTACCAAGCCAGTTCATAACTTTTTAATGAATATTTGGTACATTTCCTAAAAACTAATTGCAAAACAGATTGGAACGGATCATCCAACATCTGTTTGAAACAATTTCCCCAGATTGCACAATCTTTCATGGATCATGCAATATTGGGGTGAGTGGAATTCATTAGGCCGTGGCTCTCTAAATTCTCCTCTCTCATTCATTGTTAAAATGGTTTAATTTGGGAAATTATTGCTTAGGTGATTTTTTGTTTGTTTCTTTGTGTACAGCTTGGCTCAGCTGATGGTACCTAGAAGAAGCCAACTCTTCCTAAAGTGTATCAAATCTCTGTGACTCCAAGGATGTGATCACTTATTTGTCCTCTGCTTCAGACAAAATAAAAGGGCCAAGAATTAAAAGCCTGTTATTTTGTACATGCGTCTTCTTTTGCTCTGCAGTTTGCAGCGTTGCTATTTTGAGCTAGTTCCATAAAGGCCCAGGTGGTGGCAGCAGAATTTTTTTTCTGGAAAGCAAGTTCCAGAGGAAACTGAAAGAAAAAGCTAATGTAACTTTTATAGCACCTCCCAGTAACTTGCTGGAAAACCTATATGTGCAAAATTGATATCTTTAAAATAAAAGCATGGAAACATCATAACAATATCCTGTCCCTGAAAGGATATTTGTGGGATCCAAGCAATGTGTGGGTTATATAGAGATGACTTGTGCAATAAAAGCATTTGGAAAATACTTGCTTGGAGTTGTCAAGCACTATAAGAATATAATCGTAATACCTTGCGCTTAGGAGGTGAGATTTTCCAAAGAGTTCTGCACCTAGCAGCCCCCACACTGACCATTTCATTAAGGTGCTTGAGTTTAAAAAATGCTCATCTCCCACCATATGGCACTTTCATAGTTGAAAATCTTGTCCAGAGGATTGTTCATCTAAGGATCTTATAGGACTTTATAAGCATTAACTGGTGAAATTTTCAAAACCTGTGTGGTAGTTCAGTACAATCATAACTTTTACATACTTAGGGAAACTGAAGCACATTGAGCAACTTGTTCAAGCTCACATAGTGACTTAGTGGCAGAGCTGAGAATAAGCCCTCTTTGTGCAGGATAGTCTGTATTTTTGTGTATTGTGCAGCACACACTTCACCCTACACAGATAATAAATTGTGTAATTTAAATAATGATACAATTCAGGAGTGTGTAATATTGCTCTGGGCTCATCACCAAGCCAGTAACTTTTGCATGCCTTCTGAAAATGATTTTTACTGGTTATTGAGAGAGCACTCTAGGAGTTCCATCAACTGTCGTTATAGAAGGCATCGGCCTCGTGATCCCATCTGGAGGAACAGACCTCGAAAAAGGCTAAAAGAAGGGAGTGAAGTTAAAGATGGAAGTCCAGTTGGATGTGCTGAAGCTAATCCAGTTTTAGGAATGTAGGAATTACTATAATGGATCAGAGCCAAGGTCCATCTACTCCAGGATCTTGTGTCTAACAGTAGCCATTTGCTTTCATGAGCGGTGCCAGGGTTTTTGGTGCCTTAGGCGGGGGTCCTTCTGCACTCCTGGTCTTCGGGGCACTTCAGCGGCAGGTCCCGGAGCAAGCGAAGGACCTGCCGCAGAATTGCCGCCGGAGACCTGGAGCGCAGAAGGACCTCCCCGCCACCGAATTGCTGCTGAGTGCGGCAAAATGCCGCCTTCTCAAATCCTGGCGCCCTAGCTGACCACCTAGGTCACCTAAATGGAAGCGCCGGCCCTGTTTGATTTATAGGAAGGTGTAAGAACCTCGCAGTAGACAGACATAGGGTGTAATCCTGGTCCCTACTTGTTAGTTTGGATTAAACACCAGTTTTAATATCCTTTCAAAAACTTTGTCACTTATTATGACAACTCTGGATAGTCTGGATAACTCCACAAATATCTTGTGCTACTATAATGCCTAGGAACTCAGTGATAAACCAGTCGCCCTCCCCCCCACGAGGCTGGGTGCTATATAAACAGAACAAAAAGCCAGTTCCTGCCCCAGAGATGTAACCATTGGGAGTTGGCAGCATGATTGTCAGAGGCTGCCAGAAGCACTAGAGATCGCTGGAGTTAACAAAACAAAAAGCTTGGGGGGTGTTTAACAGGGGCAGACTAACCCAACATAAACCAGATTTAAACTGATGTGGAGTAGCCCCCACTCCAGCTGCCTCAGGTTAACAAAATTGGTGCCACAGCACACATTAGTTCAACCAGAGTAGCTTGTATGTGTAGTTAAATCTGAACAGAGATCCGGGAAAGCCTAAAATAGATAGGAGGAAGAAAAAAATAACCCCTCATTTCCCCCCGCCCTCAAACCCGCATCTACCCTATGAAATCACCTTATTCTCCAAGGTGGCACAAGTCAGGCATGAAAACCACCTGGAAATGCTGAAAATCATGTTGCAATCCAGTGTGAAATTAAAGGATGCCAAAATCTGACATTGTGCTGGCTGCATTTGACAATAGGCATCCACAATAGGCTTTGCAAACAGATGTGACTGGCCTCGGCCCTCTGCTGAATCCACCTGTTCCCCCTGTGCATCTTGATTTTGGAGGGGGAGATATGAGTGTTTTCACTGACTTTTCATGGTCAGGTGATGCAGGTGGTAACACTCCATAACCCCTAAAAAAAAAAAAAAAAAAAAAAAAAAAAAAAAAAAAA
>NC_133787.1:35390391-35520087 GCF_003597395.2 Chelonoidis abingdonii | reverse complement strand
TGGCCAAGTCACAACAGGACCATCGTGTGAATCAGACAAGGCCAGAAGACGAGACGTGGTGATAGATTATACGCAGTTGCCAAGTGACAGCAACATCAGGAAGAAGGATATGAGAAGCTGTGAGAAGTACAGGCATGAAAGAGAACATTAGAGCGAGTGTGGAAAGGTGAAGGCCAAGATGGTCCCAGTGTGGTAGGAGCACTCATGGGTGGCTGACTCCATAAGCTGTGTGAGTGGCTCCAACAGAATCCCAGGAACAACATCAGAGCTTCTGTCCAAGTAAGAGTGCAGTGCTAGGCAACAGCTAAGATACTGCGCAGTAACACCTCAACTCCCAGGCTTCTGGTAGAGGACGAGGTTGTACCTGCCTGTCCGTCTGGATCTGGAAGTCCCACAGAATCTTAGCCCTGCTATTCTCCACAACCTTCTGTGGAATCTCCTATCTGGTCTTGGGAGGGTCTAGCCCATACGCTGTGCAGATGTTCCTGTACACAATGCCAGCCATATATACACACACATATGTGTGTGTGTATATATATATATATATACACACACACACATATATGCAGGGCTGTGTACTGATATAGGGTGTCTGCTACTTACCTAGACCTTAGAACACTTTGATGTCTCTCAGGGTCCAGTCACCCCAAGGAGAGAACAGGGGGTCTGAACCCCAAAGAATGGGCCACTGAACTAACTGATGGTGTATAAAGTTACTGTGTATCAAAATATGTTGAGTAAGTTCTTTTATGAAAGCTTATAATCATAAGCTTAATAATCATTATGAGCTATGTATATAGGCTATGGTTATGAAGTTAAGTATTTGTGTATATAGAAACCTGTGCTAATAATCTTTGATGCAGCTTCACTTCCACCTACCAGCAGGATGATGGGCAGTCAGGCATGGAGGGGCTGCCCCCTCAAGCAGACAAGACTAGCTCCAAGCACCTAGCCTTATACAACCCAGGAACAGACAAAAGATAGGCCATTGGAATTAATGGAAAGACACTGAAACTTTGAACTTCTCTACCCTGATGAACCATGGGTCACCATGGCAGGAGAGAAAAAACAAAAAAAGAAAAAGCTGTTTTAAAATGGAGGCTTGAAACTAAGGTCTTGATCCAGAAACTGAGGCCAGGTGAACCCTACACACTTACTTTGGTATAACCACATTGCTCATATAGCAACGTAGTTATACTGACCTTAACCCTGACATGTAGACAGCACTACGTCGGTGGGAGAGCTTCTCCTGTCACCATAGCTGCCGCCTCTTGTGGAGGAGGAGTAAGTAAGCTGTTGGGAGAACTCTCTACTATTGGCTTAGAGCATCTTCATGAAACTGCTTCAGCAGCGCAGCTGCACCCAATGCAGCATTTGTAGTGTAGACCTGCCCTGAGGGACAGTGCTTGGCAGGTGCTGTCAGTGAAATGCTGCTACGGCAGGGGCCAAGGAGGGAAACTCTTCAAAGGAAATAGGTAACTTGTATTAGAACAGGAATTTTATCTAATATAGAAGTGTAAAGCCTGAGGGTTGCATCTATATATTTATTTACTGTGTGACTGGTATCTATTTGCTCTCCCTCACTATTTTATCTTTGAGCCTGTGGTTTTTCTATTAAACAAACTTGTTTGTTCTTACACCAAGCAGGTCTCTGTTGTGCCAAAATCAGCTGATGTCTGGTTTCACGTCTTGGGGGGGAGGTGATGAACCAGAGGAGAAAGTCTGAGTGTCCAGTAGTTAAGAACTTGGGCTGGATGGAGCTGGAGACTCTGAGAACTGGAAGAGCTGTTGGAGACACTGTGCAAGGAGTAACTACACTGGTGGAAGCCAGGTGGGGACTGTATGATTGTTGGCAGGCTACTGGTGTCAGGGCTTTGAACCAAAGCTGCACAGCATAAAAGCACCCAAGTGGTGACAGAACCCCTTACTGGTCTGAATGATCCCCAAAACATCACAGCAGGTCACAAATTGGTGTCAGGGGATCATGACCAGCCTTCCTTTGCCTTATTACCAAATGAGGGGGGTTGGGGAATTAAAGCTAGATCCCAGCTAGATGAGAATAGGCTGTCCAGTAGGGAAAAGTTCAACAATCTTGTTGCTACTTAAGGAGTATGTGCTATATTGCTCATCTCATACACGATAACATTCTGGGAACTATTGTCTCTAAAGTACGGTTCTTCTCTTAAGGACATCAGAAAACACAGCCATGGTACATGGGCAGCTCTGACACAATGGGATTAGTCTATGTACTGTTTGCTCATCCCCACATTAAGGACTAGATCTGCAGTAGACATAAATCAGCACAGCTTGATAGGTCTCAATGGCACTAAACTGATTTATACTGGCTGGTGTGTTGAAGAGGAATAATTTCTGCTGAACTTGGCTAAACTCAGGTGTCTGATTCGAAACTCATGCTGTCACCTCTCTGTAGGCAGTATGTGCTGGGATGTATTCCTGGGATAACCCTCAATAAAACCCCATAGAGTTACCACTATTATGTGGTGTTATCAGCCACTCATTGTCACCTCTGCACAAAAAACAGCTGAAAAAATATTTATCGAGCAATAACATGCAGTGTCTTGGGGAGATGTTGAACATCATTATAATCAGTACTTCAATTACGTTCCACCCAGTACTCCCTTTTATGTTTCTTTGTATGCTCTGGAGATGAGCATGAGCTACCCAATGTGACGTAATTAGCTCATTATTGGATGCTTTTACAATTTAACTGGATTTATTTGGACATTAACACATGCAGTTTGATCTATCTAATCGATTTCCTCAATCACTGGGGTATCAGGATCCAGTACTAAGGATCACCATTTTGAATCACCAAGGCCTCATCTTTCTGTAGGTGCAGGGTACACATTAATCAAGGAGATATGCAAACCCAATCTTTTACAAAATTGTGCTATCTCCCAAAGAAATCTGAAGTAAGAGACATCTTTTGCACCTAGGCAGGCTTCATTCTTTCCATTTAAAATATTTCCTCCCTGTATGAATTGTCCACTGAAAATTCCCCACTTCTTGAGAAATTGTTCAGCAAATGAACAGCAGAGATCAGAATCAGAGCTTGGAAAATCTGGGTTCAAGTCCCTGCTGTGCTATGACCTGAGCCCCTCATCAGAATATTCCATAGCTAAGTAGTTAGGGCACACGCCTAAGAGGTGGCAGATTCCTATTCAAATTTCTTCTCCCCCTGAGACAGAGGGGAGATTTGAACCAGGACAACCACTGAGTTAAAAGTTATGAGAGGGAGATGGGGTTCCACTCCCTGCAAAAGCAGCACAGGTGCCTATCTCCGGACTGTGATAGCAGAGATGGATACCTGTCTGAAGCCTGGGCGTAGGTGCTAATCACCATGAGAGGGCACACACCCTTCTTTTTGGCATCTCCCATTGGTTAGTTTAGGAGGCTCCCCACCTAACATGCTGGCTTTTGTGAACTGCAGTTGAAGGCGCCTATCTCTCATGGGGAACCTAGTCACCTAATTCAGGCTTTGCGGATCACAGTGTCTCCCTGTGATTTTCTAGGCATCTATAAGTTAGGCTTTGTGACAACCCCTAAGTTTGTGCACCCCGCCTCCCAATCTGTAAAATGGGGGTAAACAGCACTTCCCTACCTCCCGAGGTGTTGTGAAGATAAATATAATAAACCTTGTGAGGAGCTCAGATACTGTGCTAATGGCCTTCGCTAGAGCTGAAATTCATTTCCATCCAGAATGCTTGGCTAACAAGTTGGCACAACAGGATTTTTCCCTAAAATCATCAAACATGCCTTGATATTTTTTTTAAATGGCTTTTATTCGCACTCTGGACCCTGATCTCAAGACGTCCTCCTGAGAATCAACCATGTCTTCACTCCTCAGAAGGATTTGATATAGCCAGGGGAGGTATCAATCATATTGTTTCTACACAGCATGGTTACGACTCTCAGTTTGAAACTATTCCTCAAGTTTGACAAAGAAGTTTTGCTTCTTTTTAGCCTCACTTATATAATGAAAAGGAAGGGAAAGGTCTTTGAAAGATGTGTTTGCAGTTTAACTCTAAGGCCAAACTCCTGACCATATGCTGAGCTTATCCACATAGGCTGGGTGCTTTGTGTAGGGCTCTGATTCTGCAAATACAAAAGTAAATAACTTAATACAAATGGGGTGAAATCCTGGCCCTACTGATGTCAATAGGAGCTTCAATGAGGCCAGAATTTCACCCACGGGTCCTGATCCAAAGCTCGCTGAAGTCAATGAAATGCTTTTCATTGACTTCAAAGGGCTGTACGTCAAGCCCATGAGTAGTTCCGTGCAAAGGTGTTTGCAAGATCAGAGCCTAGATATACAGGAAGCTAAGGAGAACAAATCTTCCTCCACAGGCCATGGGGTGTTTGTGCAGCCTTTCTGTGCAGGCTCTTAAGAGCTGAAGTTGCTTATGTAGTGTTCTTTCTTATGTCAGAAATATGAACGTATTGTGGTTTACAATACAGAAAGATGGCACTTTAGAGTTTCTTTGGCTAGATGGCATTCTTGTGGCATGCTACTGAAATGTATCCAAAAAAATCTGAGCATCTCACATTTGTTTTCACACTGCAAAAAAGATGGAAAACTTCAGGAAAAATACACTTAATATTTTTCCATCTTGGCCTGGCCTTGTGCAAAATGTGTGATTGGACAGGCCTGTGCCAAGGCCTTGTTTTTGTTTTTATAAAGAAATATATTTCACTGTAGATACTGTAGCAAAAAGAAAATATTTTTGGAAAAGAGGCATGCATTTGATTGCTGGGCATTTAGTCTCTTCTTTTCTTCAGTAATACATCTGTTCTCTTACATTGATAAGTCACAATGGCTACCAAGTTTCTTTCTTTCTTTGGAGCTTTGTTTTTCTTACCGTTTTAGACTTTAAACGTCATCTTAAAATAAAAGACCTCTAATGGCTTCTTATGCCATGGCACTATGATTGAAGGATGCTGCCTCTTAAGTACCAAAAGATATATCCAATCCATGTCTCTTGGGGGCTTGATTGACAAGGGCATTGTCAGCTTCCAGTTGGCCCCAAACTGATGAGCACCTGAATTCACCTGCGATCAAGAAGCATGTATCACTGACTGACAGCTCCAGCCCCATTAGCAGAGGATCATTAAAGAAGCAAACTGCTGGCTTGTGCTTGCCATGAACATGTTTTGCATGGTCCAACTAAAACAAATGTCCAAATTGACATTCCAAGTATAATAAAGAGGTTTCCATATCCGCTGCACTTACATTGCATAACACCCCCTCAATAGGAGTGTTCAGCTAATGGAAAACTGAAATTGGTCAGGAAACTAAAGGGGAACAAAGAAAAGAAATTGTCCATTTTTTCAACATCCTCTTTGCTTTCAGATGTGAAGGGGGAAAGGGACATTGAAAGTTACAAATAATTCTTAGAAGAATGCAAAGAGCAAACATTTTAAACTGACAACTTTTAGGAAGCTGATTAGAACCATTTGTGTGTGGTCACCAAAAAACTAGAGCTGCAGAAAATGGAATGAAGACAAACTCTGTTCTGTTCCGAGTCACATAACAGATGCCAGCGTTCCTTCTGATTTTACTACTTTTTTCTTGGCCAATCTGGGTGAAAGACTGATTAAAAATGGGGTTGGGAATATGCTGTTGAAAAGCCTCCCAGACTGTAACCCTAGTGCAAGGGGAAACTGAAACTAGCAGTAAATCATTCTTGGCTGTCTGGATCACTTATCGAATACAGCCAGTAAGGACACCCAGAGTCAGAAGACTATGAAATTGCATATCCAATCACTTGTTCTTTGAAAGGGGCCCTTGCCTTATTTTCTGTGGGAAGAATAGTGCAGGAAACAGAGGAGCAGAGTCAGATCAGGAGGCACAAAAAGGATTGTCAATAAACTGTTAAAAATCATAAACACGGATGGAAAGAGATTTATCTCCTCCCAAACCATTTTTGCTTCAGCGGTGTCTTAGGTAAAACAAAATAAACCAAAGGCATTGAATTTCACTGGGAGAATGACTGTGTGGTCTGCTCTACAAGCTAGACTTTCCAACCGTACATTTAAAAAGTGGTTTCTCAAGTGTTGGTAAAAAAAACACTTACCCAATTTCCGAGCAGTCTGTGAATCGTGAGGTCTGTAACAGACACAGCAAAACAGAAGGCTTAGTTACAACTAAAATTGAGATCTTCCTGGATGAGGGCTATAATCGTTGTGCAGCTGATATTATAAGTCTTTTACACTGACCTCTTGTCCTTTCGGGGGTGTATTTGATTGCACTGTATTTTCTCTTTTCATCACCAAGGGCTTTGCAGAACATAAAATTCCATGCCCACAAATGCTAGTGAAACACTGAGAGGGAAGGCAGCTATGAACATTTTAAATTACTGTTGTGCCACTTAATCAGAGGTGGTTCAAACTGGAAATATCTTGCTCATGATAAATTAAGCATCCCTTACATTGGACTAGTAAACTAGAATAGAAAATCTCTGCCAAGTATGGTAACACCTGGGGGATGTCTCTCTTATGCTCAGCAGCAAGGAATATTCCTTTATATGCTAAGTGAGTAATAAAAAATATAGACACATTAGACATTTCTGATGGAAAAGACTTTCTTTGGGATACAAATAGGGTTATCAAGCTGTGACCATTCCAAAGAAAGGCGCGACTGAGGAGTTCTGTATCTAGATAACACATGAAACCGGAAATTAAAGGAACGGCCAAGAATGGACACTGGTCCAAGATCCACATCACAGGTTATCCAAGCCCAATGGTTGCTTAGTTTTTCACTACTCTTTGAACCCCTTCACTACCCTTTGTTATTTATTTAATGTTACACATTAACTTAAGAATTATGCTCAATCTCTTATATTGACTTTAAAGATCTTCCTGACCGTAGTACCTTGCTTACCAGTACTTTCATAAATTGGCTTCTGCTTCCACCCAGTAGAGGTATTGTCACCTCAGACCTTCCATTTGCACATTTATATGGACAGTTTGTGCTCTTCAAATTTGCCTTTGGTGGAATTCTTTCCCCAAAGAGATCTGATTTCCTAGCTAACCTGCATTTTTAAATCAGCATCATAGATTTTGTGTTCTGCTGAATGTTTACAGCTCTTTGGCATGTTGTAATCTTGTGATGCATGGTGCTGCTTCTGAGTGGGGTTGTATACATCACATTTTTAGCTCCTTTTATCCACCATGCCTTACAATCCGAACTAATGGTTTGTGCAAACTATACAGCATTGTTGCAACTCTCAGAAATGAAAAAGGTGATCTCCTCCTCTCCTCGCATTTTTTTCTTTGCATGACTTTGCCCACCACAGAAGTCCAGCTGTAACATGGCTGTAAAGTGCATGTCATATATCCTTCTAGTGGCTGATGTACATAGAAGAAAACAGCTGAATACCTCTGCCAGCTAAGGGAGATACATGATTGACCCAAATAAGAGCGGTCTGTTCTTTTAGTGCTGAAGGGACTGGGTTCCCACACTGATGAAGACGTGTAGTGGGATTTGTCACAGAGCTACCTCTAAATTGACATACAGCTGCAGAGTACCAGGGAATATCAACCCTTCACAGAGGACCTGAAGACCAGAATAACCATAGGTAACTACCAGGCAAGTTAGGTAAGCAGCTATACTGGAGCATGCACAGGACAAATCTAACACGCCGACACTTGTGCAAAGTGCCATTTGGTCCCAACAGATTGTCAGGAACAGATGTTTTAGAGCTCATCACTCCTGGCAGCTCCACAGCACCTGCTAGCAAAACAGCACCATGCTGAGGGATAGGTTCAGTATTAATTGAAAGGGAATGGTGCCATTTACAGGATCACCGGTGCCTTTTCCAACAGCAACTGGGGTCTTCTCCAGAGGTATCTCATCCTATGAGATCACAGCCCAAGGTTGTATGGTACTATTCAACTAGGAGTTTGCACTTGATCCCTGAACTACCTTGGAAATATTCCAGGGGATTCCTTTCCCTTCTCCCCACTGTGCTCCAATTTTAAGGTTACCCCTGCCACTAACAGGAATATGCTTGGGAAGAGTTCCTCGTAAAAATCCACAAGACCATGACATTGCCCTGTTTCAAATCTTCCAGTGATGCCTAAAAATTATTAACCAATCGCTAGGCAGTGGGTGGGCTGGTTGAGCTATTTGATAAGATAATCAGGATTATTTCACTGTTTACCTGTCTTCCTTCATCATTTGTCTTATCCACCTTTTATTACTTCATTATATAAATGGACTATAAGGTACAGGGACTTTGTTTTGAACAGGTGCATGCACAATGCCTCACCTACTGAGGCCCTGCTGAGGTGGTGAGATCGTTGCCTATCATGCTTTCCAGTACTGTCCCCTTGTTTCCTTATACTCCCCCATCTGTCTGTTGTCTTTTGTCTTAAATTTGTAGTGTAAACTCTTTTGGACAAGGATCATCTTCAGGGTCTATGCTTGACCCAATGCCTAGCACAATGGGGTTTTGATCCATGCCTGGAGCTCCCAAGCACTACAGCAATATAAATAACTAACTTCCACCACTACCATGCCACAAACAAATAAATAGCATATAATAGTAACAGGAGCTCTCATAGCCTGGGATCACCACATTTAGCTACCCACCAACATGAGCCACCTGTGAAGGCAAAGATCTGAACTAATCACACAAGTTGAAGAGCTCTGTACCACCACACATCACTGGTTGAGTGGCTGGGACAGGCTTGCAAAATGATTGCTTAGAGCAAGGGGAGGTAAAATGCATATGGCACATGTTATTAGTGGGAATGAAGGGGAACCTGAACTTCCCAAGCTCTCTAACTTCCATCTGCTAAAGCTTTAGTTAGAGCTTTGTATTTGCCATCCTCTCTTCCTGCAGCTCTTGCTTAATGTAAACCCCACCCTTCTGTGGTAGAGTTTTTCTACAGCAGAATTACCCAGGCTGCCTCAGTCCTTATTAATTAGTGCTCTACCTGGGACTCCTTAAATTAACCACAGTTGCCCTGGCTGGGCCCTAATAGCAGTGAATTGTCACGCAGTAGCTGACAGATCCAGGCCTTCTTGCTGCGGTTCAAATTGGAGACGGGAATAACTTTTATTCTCCTTTCCCCCACGCCAGGGTAAACAGCTTCTATCTTTATGAGGTGGGAGGGAAATGTGAAACAACTGACATTTTATATTCAGGTTTTCCTTTTATGGGGAGACTCTTGTCTCTCTTCCCAGCTTTAGCCAAGCTGAAGTAACACTGTGCCACTGAGATAATCCCTTAAACAGGGACATTTTGTAAAAAACAAAACAAAAAAAAAACAAAAAACAACTTCCTTCCTGCTGTCAGGACTGGTTGGAAAGACAGCAAGCTTACACCTATTTAGAAAACCAAAAGGAAAGAGAGGGACAGCTAAATGTGTTTGACATACCATCTTTGTCACATTCATGCGTACACACACCCCTGAGAGGAAATTCTCAGTGCAAGGAATGTACTAAAAGCCAAACGAGGACAGCTGCAGGGTTTAGAAAAGGAATGGAGCTGGAAGGCTTTTGCAGAGATATAATAATCCCCAAACTGCAGATTGGATCTCTTCAAACCAGGGCACTGTGTATGCAAATAGCAAAGAAAGGGCTGGTATCGCCGATCTGTTTCTATCTCCCAGCTGAAATGGAAGTTTGATTGCCCTAGTTTCAGCCAATAAACTCTAGGAAAAGCAGAGGGCCACTAAAGAAGCAAGCATTTTCTTTCCCAGCTCATCACGAGCATGAAATATTGCTTCTGAGAGAGCATAATCCTGCCATAATCCCATGCAGATGTCTACTTCCACGGAAATGTTGTTGTTGGGCTCACACCTTTAGTTGTGAAGCCTAATAACATCATGCTGTCTGGTTATTATGCTTGGCTACATACCCCCATCTTAAAATGAAATTGATCTGAAAGGATTTTACATTGATACCAAAGACATTTTTGTTTGCTGTTCTTATTATGAAAAATATCATCACCAGCACGTATAAACACAAACACACAAAGACAATTTCAAACCCAGTGCAAATTCAGGAGATTTTGGAGGGCTTCAGAACCTTTCCTGTGCTGCTTGCAGGTGCACTCATCACCAGCAGAGATGTCAGTCCTACAACAGAGCAGCTCATACCAACCCTTTCCATCTTATACATCAGTTATTTGAGTACTCTCTTGGACTCCTGGGGACAGACACCTTTATCTCCATTTGCCTCCAAAGAATATATGTATAAATCTTTTGCCTAAATAAATAAAAGAAATCAAACTTACTAGTAATTTTTTCATTAGCTCACTGAAAACTCTGTCAGCTCTTTAATCTCAGAAGGGGAAAGTCACACATATTAACTACTGAATTACCAATGAGTTTGAATGGTTTGATCTAGCATTTTCAATATATAGTACCTTTGCCTATTCATTAGAAAAAGTGAGATAATTCAAATGATCATTTATAAACCATGGGTTATTCCTCTTTGGCTAAGGGCTCAATCCTGATAATCTGTTGTTGATTTTAATGGTGCAGGATTTTAATGATGCAGTACTATTCTTCATATGAAGTATTTCCTAGAAGTGATTTTGGAGAAGGGTGGCAGGAAGGGGGTCAGGAGATGCAGAGATGAGGGGTATTTTACTTAAGAAAACATCTTTAAACTCTGAAACTGTGACACTTGAATCTCCAAGGGAAATGTATTTCTTCTGGATGGGATTGAGTCATCTTCTTCTAGCGGTTCTCAAACTTCAGTGCACCAGGACCTCTTTCCAATAACAAAAATTAGTACACGACCATAGGAGTGGACCAAAGCCTGAGCTTGCCCAAGCCCCTTCAGTGTCAGACCTGGGCAGTATGGGTTCAGGCTTCAGCATCCCAACCCACAATTTGAGAACCACTGCATACCTGACTGAGAAATTCTGCAGCGTAACTTACCATAAAAGGCAGAGTAGTCTTTTCAAATGCTGCAGTATGGATAGGCTGGTTTGGTAGATGAACTGAACTCAAGTGTCCCTGTAATTCTAGGACTCCAGATCTAAATATTCCCAGATTATTGGGGTAGGAGTGGGGTTTCAGTTTCCAAGTGTTATATTTGGATCCACCACCTGGAATTTTGGTCCCAGTCAGATCCAAAACATGGAAAAGTTCAATTTCTTGTTCCAGGTTTCAGAAGCAGAGTTTAGTGAGTATCTCCCCAACTTCTTGTGGACCACAGGCTTCCACACCCCTACCAGTTCTTCAGGATTCACCAGCTGGCTACTTCCCCAACTCCCACTGCCTCTTTAGGGGATTGTCAGGTCAGTCCATTATCCAAAAAGGGTCTGCTTGGATGGGTGTAGCTAGCTCCACGCAAAAACATGCAGAGGTCACATTCCATTCCCTGCTACTAATGTTACCACTGTGGCTGCAAATCCCAGAGGCTAGTGACTATTGTGTTTTATCTTTCTTTAAGAATGCCGGATGTTCTTTGTATGATGAACTGAGAACATTGTCTACAACATCTTCTGGAAACACGTGCAGCATACCAGTTTCTCAGAGCATCAGTGATTTATTTTTTTTTGGCTAAAGGGTGTACTATTTAAAAATTTTTACCTCTGAATGTCTTGAATATGTCTTAAATATTCCTTAATTAGTATGAGGCACATCCATTTGAAAGTCTTAGCAAAGACAAAATAATTGTTTCTGACCTGGGTTTCCAGGCTACTTCCAAGGGAGGTAGGATGTAATAGCAAGCATATTAAGAACTTCTTGGCTTGAATCACACTCTATGCTTACCAGATCTGAATCCTCATGCATGCCTGACAACCAAGGTTACCTTCTGTTGACAATTTTTTGTTTCTCTACTCCAGAACTGAATTCTTCATCATTCAAAAGTCAGACCACCATCGCATTGTTAAACAATAATAGAATACCATTTATTTAAATATTTTTGGATGTTTTCTACATTTTCAAATATATTGATTTCAGTTATTCAGTTTGATACAGAATACAAAATGTATAGTGCTCATTTTGTATTTATTTTTATTACAAATATTTGCACTGTAAAAAACAAAAGAAATAGTATTTCTCAATTCACCTCAGACAAGTACCATAGTGCAATCTCTTTATCATGAAAGTTGAACTTAAAATGTAGAATTACGTACAAAAAATAACTACACTGAAAAATAAAACAATGCACTAAAGATTCATATGTCCCTTCATCTTCAACCACCATTCCATAGGACATATGTCCATGCTAAAGATAGTTTCTGCTCTATAGAGATCCAAAGCAGAGCGGATGATGCATGTTCATTTTCATCATCTGAGTGAGATGCCACCAGCAGAAGGTTGATTTTCTTTTTTGATGGTTCAGGTTCTGTAGTTTCTGCATCTGAATGCTGCTCTTTTAACACTTCTGAAAGCATGCTGCACACCTCATCCCTCTCAGATTTTGGAGGCACTTTTGAGTCTTGAATCTTGGGGTCGAGTGCTGTAGCTTTTTTAGAAATCTCACATTGGTACTTTCTTTGCGTTTTGTCAAATCTGCTGTGAAAGTGTTCTTAAAACAAACGTGCTGGGTCATCATCCAAGACTGCTATGATATGAAATATATGGCAGAATGTGGGTAAAACAGAGCTGAAGACAATACAGTTCTCCCCCAAGGAGTTCAGTCAGAAATTTAATTGACACATTATTTTTTAAAGAGCATCATTATCATGGGTGCATGTCCTCTGGAATGCTGGCTGAAGCATGAAGGGGCATACGAATGTTTAGCATATCTGGCACATAAATATCTTGCAATGCCGCTACAAACGTGCCATGCGAACACCAGTTCTCACTTTCAGGTGACATTGCAAATAAGAAGCAGGCAGCAGCATCTCCTGTAAATGTAAACAAACTTGTTTGTCTTTGCAATTGTCTGAACATGAAATAGGACATCCCGTGTAGGTTCTAAAGCTTTATATTGTTTTGTTTTTCAGAGCAGTTATGTAACAAAAAAAAATCTACATTTGTAAGTTGCACTTTCCTGTTAAAGTGATTGCACTATTGTGCTTGTATGAGGTGAATTGAAAAATACTATTTCTTTTGTTTATCATTTTTACAGTGCAAATATTTGTAATAAAAATAACATAGTGAGCACTGTACACTTTGTATTCTGTGTGTAATAGAAATCAATATATTTGAAAATGTAGAAAAACACTGGAAAATAGTTAATAAATTTCAATTGGTATTCTATTGTTTAACAGTGAGATTAATCGTGATTAAATTTTTTAATTAACTGCAATTAATTGACAGCCCTAGTTTTAACAAATGATTTCTGGTCTTTTAATCAATATAAACTTCCCCACAGAAACTCATAGAATGTCTTGATCCCAAATATAACACTTTAGCACCTCATTTTCTATTTGAGCACAGTTTTACTCTGCTATAATTTAGGTTCTAGAAGTGAAAGTAATTGATTTTTCATTCTCATCTGACATTTTGTAAGATGTGCCTGCACTTGCAGGTAGAGTATCAAATATATACCAGTAACTCTAACTGGGAATCAAAATGGACTTATCTGCAAAGCTGTATCAGTAACATCCTGGGGCCCTGTCCTCCACACTCCAGTACATATGAGTAAAGCATCTCAAGGGCCAGCGTCCTGTTGACTTCAATGGAACAAGGCACATGTGTTACTCAGATGAGGCTCTTAATGGACTCAATTACCATGTTGCATTTTTTCAGTATCATTGTCATTGTGTCATTGCATTAATTACTAATTAAGCAGGGCTAAGAAAGATCTCAGCTCTGTGAGACACAATTACTTTGGACTGTATTATTTTAGGTACAGTTACTTTGCCGCACTTTTATCTGGGAGACTTTATGCCTTCCACATAAATCATATGTATAAAATCAATCACTTGCAAGGCATCTCTCTCCTTTTCCCATCTAAAATCATAATTATTTTGATGAAGACTCTTGGTTTCTTGAATTAACTTCCTCACTTTCACAAGTGATGAGTGTTTCATCGGGGTAAAAGACAATTGGGCTTAACACTCCACACCACATCATGACACAACATAACACAACAAAATTAATAAAGGCTGAAATACAACAGAATACTATCTAATATACTTTAATGGAGTAGCTCAATAATTTCCTCTTGGCTGTATCAATGAGATCTCTGTTTCTCTGTGTACAGAAATGAACATTTCTTGGATGCTTGAACAAATGTCTGAAATGTGACGAAGATGCAGCTGAAAAGCAAACAAGACTAGTTCAATAGCGAAGTGATTTGCACAGAAAATTGTTGGCAGACTCAGGAATTTAACTCAGATCTCTTGAGTCTCAGTCCAGTGACTTTACTCACAGACCACGTTTACACTTGTCTTTTTCATCTCTCTATTATACGTATAGGAATGCAAAAGTGTATATGACATGTCCCAAAATTATGACTTTTGCTCTGGGATAATGGGGAAGATAAAGGCAAAAGGCATGATGCCCATTACATGATGGAGACATCTTGGAATTCAATGGCTTCTGTTGGGATTGCAGATAATTCCTGCAGCTGATTACAACTCCTTTGGGATTTCCAAGCATGAGTCAGTCAGTGCACAGTTGTACACCTCAGTCTGTTGACCTGATAGCACAGATGACAAAAGCCATCTTTTTGAAACCCGTGCTATTGAAACAGGCCACATCTCTTTCCTCCTGTGAGTTTCCCATTCAGGAGAATTGGCTGAAAGAGGAGCCGACTTTATCATTTCTTAATATATGAGGGACTTGCTTGGGTAAAGTTAATGGAAGTTATACATGTAAATCTCCTGAACACCATTTGGATTCTTAATGACAGTCCTCTCTCAGTGTGAAGTATCTTGATGTGAAATAGACTTTGTGCTCCTGAGATGCAAACAAAGGCAACTTGCCTTCACGATGTTGTCTTCAACTCAGATCTCCAAGCTGTGGATTCAGTAGAAAGTACCTTTTGTTTAACAAGTGGCTATTCTTGCTCCTTCAGCCACACTGACATTAACGACCTGCAATCTTTGGCATCCCCTATTTAGAACCCCATATATAGCATATGGAGCTGGCCATTCTCTTAACGCCCACATCTGTCTGTGCTCGCCACAACTGATTTATGTTTAATATCTCAAAGGCATGTGGTGCCAGTCCCATGTTGAGCTCTGGATTGTGGTGGTCCGTCTGTGTTTGTTTGAAATTGGGCCCAGAGAAGCTGACTTGGAGCAAAGACTGCTTGGAATGTGAGCCAGGGGCTGTCCAGACAGCTCTGTCAGCAAGCTCAGGAAACTGGCTGAAAAATACTGGGAAGAGGCCCAGATTTCAAACAACCTGTGGAGCTCTCATGAGAACACACTGTTTTAAAAGAGAAAACTGAGTGATATTCTTAATTACAGATTTTTTTAAAAAAAAGTTAATGACGTTCCTGCCCTTTTATAATTTGAAGCATGTTCTCCAAATTCCCTACATCAAATAGCAGGCTTTGGAGTCTAGCATGAAGACCACATTTTCACGTGGTGCTTTAAGTGTTTTTCTTCCCAGGCAGAGATAAGAATCAGAACCCTTTCAAGGTCCCACCATTATGAATTGATTTGTAACCCCTTAGAACAACAGCAGCAACCATATAGAGAACTCCTTGGGTAACTGTAGGGAACTCCCACGTGCTTGCCTGGGTGTTCCACTGTCGTTTTGTATTCGTTAAATATTGGTGAGTGGTTTCTGCAAGTTAAGTGTTGTTCTTTTCACTCCTCCCCACCCCCACACACCAAGACAAAAACCAAAAGAACCCAGTGTAGGATGGTTGAGTCAAAGGGCCAGTCCTACCCTGAAGTTAACTCCTCTGACGTCAATGAGACTACATCAGGGATAAAGCTTGGCATGTTGTATCAGCCAGAGAGTAGCCTGAGCAAACAAATTACAACTTGTATTCACTAGCAGTCACCTTGCAGCTTGTATAGCTGTGTAGTTTGAAAGTCACTCAAATGCTTTCTGTTGGGAAATCCTTACTAGTTGTTTTTTTAATTGGTTATGTGATTGGGAATGTTGGTACATTTAGAGGCTATGAAATCCCATGTGGTTGATACTGGACTGCAAGTCATTGCATCCGAGTATAAAATGTATTGTGCAAGTTGAGTCTATATATTTCAACGTATAAAGTAACTATGTGGAACCCTAGCTTGCCAGGGTCTACATAGACAATTTAAACCTGTTTTTCCCCTACAGCACTTTTTATTTTACAGGATTTTTATCACAATTTAAAATAAATGATAATTTAATCAATTTTCAGACTTTAGGACAGGTGCTGCAGATACATGGGAAACTACAAAAACCAACAAAGTTGATAACTTTTTAACTCTTTTACTTCCTTCTTTATTAGTATTCAGAAATATTTCCATGGAACCAGAATCCTTTTTATGTTAAGAAGTGATTTACTCCTGCTTCTTATTCCGGATCCCTCGTAAACCTTTATTTATGTCAGTTGTGACATCATAAACAATGAGTTATGATTAGAGCTGGATAAATAATTGATTTTGCTATTTGATCTGAAAAACTGAAAAAAATGATTCATCTTGGAAAAAATCTGAATTTTTTTCACAATTTTGGTTGAATCAGAAACATCCATTTTGAGTATACTCCAGAGGGATGATTTGAACCTGGGTCTCCAAGGTCCCAGGGCAGTGCTCTCAGCTGTGGGCTAAAGAATAAAAAGGAACATCACCACCCTCTTCCCCTGACTGTACTGTAAAATTATTTGTGTCAAATTTATAAAAGTTGTGTGTCACCCAAACTGCATTTTCAGCTAATAAACTATTTGTCAGAAAAATTTCACCCACCTCTAGTTATGACATCAGGCAGGGGAATAGGCAGAAGCAAATCAATGAGATAAGCACTTAATAGTGAATTACTAAGGGATCAAAATTTGCTTTATGGGTATGATTATATGACTCTTTAAAAATTAACTGTCACTGCATTTGAATGAGATTACCTACAAAATGCACACTCCTGCTGGCAAGGATACAGTTGTGGCAATAGCATGGCAACCTAGTGGGAGAGACTCCAGATTAACTTGCAATTTATAATACACTTTTAAAACTAAGGAAAATAACTTGAACTATTTGAAGTGGATGGAGACCTTATTTGACAATCTCTTACATGGGGCTTCCAGACTGTTAGTGTTTCAGGTAAGTCATTTTTCAGTAAAACAGCTGCCATACAGAGGGGTATGGAGGGTCTGATCTTAAAGCATATTGAAGTCAATGGACAAACCTGTATTTAATTCTGTGGGCTTTGAATCAGTTCCCAAGTTACTAGTATAGATGTAACAATGCAAATGAGATGATGAAAGTAACTGTCTTATTGATTATAGTAGTTCCTAGGAGCCCCAGTCATGAACCAGATTCCATGATGCTGGGCACTGTACACAGAACACAGAAAAACACCCAGTCTTTGCCCCAACTATATTAATTCCTGTGTTAAGCTTATAAGGATGCCTCATGTGAACCCAGACATTTTCAGAAACCTGCCACATTCATCCTGAGCTAAATGCAGTTAATAACAAGTACAGGACCGCTTCTCCGGATAAAGCTGGTTCCTCAGGGTTTATTAAATATTACAACCTCTGTAATAATCTGTGTGCAGTCAATAACAATAATACCTAGCTCTTATCTAGCACTTTTCATGTTTAGGTCTCAAAGTGCTTTACAAAGCAGGGCAGTATCATTATTTCCATTTTACAGGTAGGGAAACTGAGGCACAAGCAGGAAAGTGACTTGCACTGGGTCACCAAGCAGACTAGTGGAAGAACCAAGAATTGAAACCAGGTCTCTTTAGTTTCACTCCAGTGCTCTACCCACTAGGCAAGAGTTTCCCAAACTGTGTATAAGGATACAAGAGGGTTGTTACAGAGTCACCGGGCAATGCTCTGGAACTGCTCCCCACCAAGCCAGTCAGGACTTTGGGGAGCTTCCTCTCCCTTGGAGCAGACTTGGTCAGGGCAAGAAGCTCACACGTCTTCACCTCCTGGGTCTCTCCTTGGAGCATTCAGCATCCTCTGCCCCTCCATGCCCTTCCCACAGTGATCCCGCCCCAGCAGGATCCTGGGGAAGCCATAGGATCCTGCACCCTCACTTCACAGTCAGACGTGACTCTCAGCCAGCCAGTAAAACAGAGGGTTTATTCTATGACAGGAACAGGGTCTAAAACAGAGCTTGTAGATACAGCGAACCGGACCCCTCGGCCAGGTCCATTCGGGGGTCAGTGAGCCAGACCCCACATCTGCACTTCACTCCTCGTCCCCAGCCAGCTCCAGACTACCAACCCCCTCCAGCTCCTTCTCTCTGCTCAGTTCCTTTCCCGGGCCAGGGGGTCACCTGATCTCTTTGTCTCCAACACCTTCAGTTGGCACCTTTGCAGAGGAGGGGCCCAGGCCATCAGTTGCTAGGAGACAGAGGGTCAGGCATTTAGGTGCACTGGCCCTTTGCTCTCCCAGATACTTAAGAACTGCCATGGGGACACTGAGGCACCAACAGAGTCTTCAGAGAAAACATTAAGAACATTCCTAGTCCATCACAAGGATCACGAGGTGTTGAAAAGGGTGGGGGGAGAACATGCAAAAAAGCCCAGATATGTCCAGGTTGAAGTGGTTTGTGTACAGCAGGGCTGCCTGGGCCTGGCTCCCTGCTGTGGCTGTTGTGACCTGAGTCCTGGTGCACCAGGTTTCAACAGCACTCACTCAAATTTGGCCCAACTTCCCACACTCTCCCTTGTTGGGGCTGAGGGCAGCCCAAACCTAAGTAGTGTTGCAATGCAACCCCATGCTCCAAGAGACAGGTCATAATGCCTGAAGTGGATATGGGCCCAGCCAATCACACAGGACAGGACCCGTAAGAGCTGCTGCTATGGCGTGTGGAGTGGACTCGCTCTGGAACTTCCTCCCACTCTCCCATAGGGTTGCCAAGTGTCCGGTTTTCAACCAGAAAGTCCATTTGAAAGGGGGCCACGGTGGAGAGATGCAGGGTCATCAACCCACCCCAGCCCCTGCTCAGCTGGGGGTGCCTACTACCTGCATCTTGTGGGCAAACAGGCTCCGCATTAGGCTGCAGCTCCCAGCCCAGCCCTTGAGCAAAGGGAGCCCAGCTGGGGCAGGAAGTGGAAGGTGGAAAGAATCAAGCCAGGAGAAGTGGGGAGAGGAGCCAGCAGGAGGCTGGGCCACAAGGGAAGAGGTGACGCAGAGGTGGGGCCTGTGGGACGAGGCTGAGAAGGGGGCAGGGCCTCTGGGGGAGAGGTGGGGTAGTGGGGTCCAGTTTTCAGAAAGCTGGCAACCCTACTCCCCTAGGGAGTCATGTTAACAGAGGTGAATCCAAAGTGGGTCATGCTATGAAAGGGTTTAGGAACCACTGCACTAGGTTATAGAAACACAACTACTCTATCACACACACACACACACACACACACACATACACACGATGAGTCCAAGCTGTGCCACTCATCATCAGCCCTTCGACTACAGGGAATGCCATTAGCTGACACTAACAGTAAGTTCCTTACCATTAGGAAACTTCTGTAGTATGATGTGATGGATCCTGTAAGGAAGGAAAGATGAAAATTTGATTGTTACAAGGACAGGTCAAAAATTTTTCATTGGACGTTTTTTGGACAGAAAATTGGGTTTTAGACTAAATGATTTTTTTCACTAGAAGTGTCTGCTTTCTATTCAGATTTTCATTTTTTCATTGCAAGTTTTTGGCTGAGAATTCTCAGAGAAAAGCTGAAAGATTTGTGTTTTCAGTTGAAAAATTTTGATTCTTGAGTTTTCACAGAAAACTCAAAAAATTCCATGGAAAAATTAAAGATTTTTCATTTTTTCATTTCATTTTCATTTTTCATTTAATTTTCATTGATGAAAATGTCCAGGAGGAAAAAAACTGTGGATCAATTCTGTTTGTTACGTTGGAACGCACTATGCTATATTAGCATTACTGCCTGCTGTCAGTACACGGGGTATTGTACAAAGTATAGCGAATATACAGTCCCTGTCCAAAGTCGCTTACATTGAAAGCCAGATTGCAAGCTGAGCAACTGTGACACCCACCAAAATAAATGAGAGCTGAAGCTCTTCAAGAGAAAACAGGATTTGGCCCTGTGTTTTATGTTTGCAGCATCTGAACTGATATTCACTCAAATTCATAAAATACAACAAAAAATACTCCAATGTTGCAGTTGATCCAGAGTCAAATTCTGACAGCTTTAGCCTTCCTAATTCTCAGTGTCAAGCGCCAAAATTTTAAAATGGCAGGAAAATGAAATAAGCTCAAAAATATTTGTCTATTATGTATATGTCAGTATTGTTTTACACCTAGCTGCCTCTCTGGTGACCAGTTTTGTGGACTTTTTCAGCAGGTTTGATATACTTTTAATTGTTCTATTTTTAGTCCCAATCTTTCAAACTGATAGACTTGGGCAGACCCCTAGTTATGCCAATGGAGTCTCTGTGAAGATGCAAAGTTCCACTTGCAGGAACGAGGCCTTGTATTATATTACTTTAACTCTGCATTTTATTATTTCTTGAAACAACGTGTAGCCAGACTTTTTTCCCCCCAAGAGCTTGTATGTAAAATTTCAAAGTGACCGAGAGAAAAAAGCAATACTGTCCTACTGGATTTCCATAGCTCATTGTACAATCTCATGTCTCATGAAGTCTTCAGGTATAGAATGGATGCCTCCCCAGAAAACATTCTGTGGACAAGTGCAAGTTACTAGATGAAACTGCATGGCCTGTGTTATGCAGGAGGCCAGACTAAATGATCTAATGTCCCTTCTGGCCTTGAAAATCTGTGAATATATACTCAGCAGAAATAAATCACTTACATCATTACTAAATCATACCAGGATATAGCTGCAAGACCTGAGCTGCTTCCTGGTGCTGACAAAGTCAAAATAACCTTGGAAACTACTAAAAAAGAGCTTGATTATGCAACCCCTTACTTATTACCTGCTACTATCTTACTACTTGATCCTACAACCTTTAAGAATAGACCTGCTTCATCCAAGCAGTGCAACTGAAGTAGATTTTGAGAAGGAGCTGAAGGAAGGGTGAGAATTTTCCCACCATAGGCACAGCTCCTATTCTATTGAAAATGGTAGTTTTCTCACTGAGTCCAATGGCTGTAACATCGGGCTCACAGGGAGATGTACCTGAAATGTTTGTTAACACCTAGAGCTGATTGGGGGGAAAAGGCAATTATTTTTCATGGGAAATATCAGAAAACTGCCCTTTAACAAATAAATCCTACCACAGTACTGTTTTTTTCAACAGAAAAACCTCTCTAAAATGAAAGGTTCTGGGGTTTCAAAACCCTTTTTGGTAACTATTTTCAGTTAAAAAAAACTTGGTTTTAGGTAAAAAAAATTGGCTTTAAGTGGCCATTTTTTCTATGACAAACTGGAAAGTTTTAACATAAATGAAAATTTTTGTTTTTCAAAAATACTTTTTGGATGAAAAAATGAAAAAAAACCAAAACCAATGTTGACCAGCTGGAAACGAGATATTGATCCTGTGACTGTGTTCTACACTGTGATGCCATTGCTGCTCTACTGATATAATCAAAGGTAAATGTAATCAGAATGACACTGAGGCAAAAGAGTGTTAGATTCCAGCTTCCAGTATTGACCAGATAGAGTCAAACAGGTTTAGCAGACACCTCGTCTGTTTCAGACAATTAGAATCTAGAGCATCAATCCTGCCCACATTTACACCGTTGATTGGAACTATTCATACACATGAGTGTTCCAGGATTGTTGCTCGGTTTATCAATAAAGAATTTCAAGAAACACAGAGCACTCTTTTATGAATACATTGGTTTCTGGTTGACGAATTTTTTTTTAAAAAAACAACTGAATAATATTGAGCCATCCAGAAATCAGACTGGCAGACAAATTCCATTATAATCAAATCTAATGTAAATTAAGATTTTTGTAGGCCTATTGACAAAACCATTTCATATCTAGAGTTAGATCAGTGGTTCCCAACCTTTTCATTTGGCAGGCGCCAGACGAAGGACTGTGGTGGTGGTCAAGCATCTGCCAAAATGCCGCTGAATTTCAGTAGCCTTTCAGCAGCAACGCCTCTCGATGATGCTGCTTGTCCGCAGCAAGCGGCGTCATCCAGAGGCGTCATCACAGAAATGCCGCCAAATTTCGGTGGCATTTCGGCAGATGCTCGACCACTGGCCAGGATGCGGGCACATTTAGATGCCCCCTCGGGCACAGCGTTGGGGACCCCGAGTTAGATCATAATTAACTATGAACAATTAATATTTCACTGGGTTAGTCTCTGTTCATGGAGTATCTGTGAGCTAATTACAGTGGCCTTGAATTTATATGTTGTTCAGATTTATTCAATGACAATCTGTCTGAATTTTTAACTCTGTGGACTGACTGTTACTGTGTCACTGCATAGTGACTATTCAATCATGTCATGCTATTACTGATGTTTCCTCAGTTTCTGGATTTCAGCTCGGTAAACATGGACACTATAATGGACTCCTTTCTCAGCCAAACCTCCCATTGACCTCAGAGAGCATGCTGCCTGATTAAGGAGTAATTCAGGACTTCAAGATCCAGGCCCCAAGCCGATTATAAATCTAGTACTTCGGTCTTTTTGAATTACTAGGTGGAATGTGCTTCTTCTCCTGGAGAAGTTTGTTTTGCAGACTCCCTAGTGGAAAGAAAACACATTGCAACAACAGGAGCTAGGAGAAAAAGATTATTTCAAAAATACAAATGTTTGATTCCAACACTTTTACTGTTTGTTGTGCCGTAGCACAGAAGATGTTCAACCTTTTCGTTACTCTTGCTCATAAAACTATGCAACTTGCATCCTTCCTTTGCATTTATTAAATCTGAGCCTTTGCTGGACTGTTGGAAAGAAAAAGATGAGGAAAGGACAAAGAAGGGTGGGGGAGCAGAGAAAGAGAGAACCACATGTTAAATTTGCCTATGTATGAACAGCAAGCCTTCTGGCTTGACATTTATTGAAAAAATAGATCTTACACTGTATCCACCCAACACCTGTTGAGAAACATTGACCTCATTACTGGGGTTGGATTTACACTGGCTCTGTATAACACCCTATAAAGGAGGCCACTGGTGCAGAAGATTAAAGAATGCTGTTAAGTAAGTTGTTTTATTTCTTTTGAGACTGAACGAAAGCTGCAAAGTGAGAGAAAGTTTTCCCCAGTTATTTACTCTTCATTACTGGAGATCTTGAAGGGCCTTATATAAACTGATCTAGTCGGGTCATGACAACACTTTATAAGGTGCAAATGTTGAGGTGGAGCCAGTGCTGTACTGAAAGGGAAGCAAATAGAACAGCGGCTCTGGTCTGAATGGAAAGTTAGGGATAATAAAAATGAATGATTTTCACATGACTTCCAACTCTCGAGGGGCCCACTAACATGGTTTTGCACTAGTCCTGTAAAGTCCCTAGCAAGTGCCAGAGTGCAGCTCATATCTGATGACAGTGCACAATACAATTAGTGCCTCTTGTTGAGTTTCTCTTTGTGCAACTTTGTACGGTCCTTGCAGGAGCTAAAAGCCTATGTTTTGGGGTAGACAATAAGTTACTTTCTCTACTAGCTAACTTCTATTTAAAGGAATGCAGGGATTCCTGTTAGAGATGGATGAATGTTGCTAAACCTTTTCAGTCACTGTGAGTCCCAGTACATATGTCCATATGAACTTATGGATTTCTTTTGGTTTTGTGAAATATCATTTATGATTATAATCTTCAGTATGGACTAGGAACCCCCCAGTATGTAGCAGGAACAGACTATGTCTGAGAAGCTGAAGCCACCAAGAATTCATCAACGCTGAATTGTTCTATCCTTCTAGGACTGTGGCATTGCTAGTAGCCAAGCCACTGACTTGCAATAACCCTCGCTCAACTGCTGACCAGGGGGTTGGAGAAGGGAAACTCCCCCAGTGGAGGAGAAACAGAGAAGATGTCGCATTTTGATTTTAAAAGACATGCTGTCTAAGCAAGGGAGAGAGTCCACCACCTGAACACTACTGGCCATGCCACCTTTCTGCTAGCCACATGACCTCTGCCAGATGTAGGAGCAGCTATAGTATAGGAGACATCATATCACTGTTACAGCACCAGGTGCTCTTCTGTGGATGGAAACATCAATTCTAGAGCCACTCTGGTGCTGGTAGCTTTCAAGCAAATCACCCCTAATTCAGGGAAGAATTCAGGCTATTTATCTTTAAAGCATAATTTTTTTTAATGTAACAATAAATGTCCCATTCTGCTTATGGAGTTTGATAGTTTTATTACATGTCATTGCAGCATAGGATAAAGAAAAGGAAAAGACTGTAATGGAATATAAGTCTGTTAGTATGTTACAAATAGGCAGTACAATGCAGAGGTGAAAGTAAGGCAATACGGTTCGGTACGGCATACCGGCAAGAGCCGGTATGCCGTGCCGAAGCAGACCAGCTTCCCAGGACAGCAATTTAAAGGGCCCGTGACTCCCTCCAGTGGCCAGAACCCTGGGCCCTTTAAATCATCTCCTGAGCCTTGCTGCCGGAGCTGTGGGATAGTGGTGGCAGGGCTCTGGCGGTGATTTAAAGGGCCAGGGGCTCCTGGCCACTGCTACTGCAGCAGATCTCCAAGCACTTGAAATCTCTGCCCAAGTTCCAGGGTAGCAGCGGCAGCTGGGAGCCCCTAGGGCTCCATCAGTGATTTAAAGGGCCCAGAGCTCCACTGCGGTAGCAGTGGCTGGAGCCCCAGGCACTTTAAATCGCCCCTGAGCGCCAGAGCTCCTAGCCACCACTAGCGCAGCCGGAGCCCCGGGGCCTTTAAATATTGATTTAAAGGGCATGCCTCCTCCAATTAAGGCCACGCCTCTTCCAGTTCAGGTCACGGCCCCTGCTCAGGACTCTGGCATGCCAGTAAGTCCTTTAAGTTACTTTCACCCCTGGTACAATGTGATTTAACAGAGATGCAGTACTTTGTGCTTGCAGTTATTCTACAGATGTAAATAATTTTCTTGCAGTGACACAATTCCTGTATATCCAGAAAACAGACAATTCATTTTCAACATTCTGTGCAGGGAATTATTTTGTTATTATTTGTATACCATAGCACCTAGGAGCTCTAGTCACAGGCCCATCTTTCTCTCCTAGAGGTGTACAGCTGATGTGCAGTGGATACATAATGTAAGGAATGCAGCTGGATGAACCTTGCAGAGTTTGGATTGTGGTGGGTTAGGACAGCCAAGCCCAGTTCACAGGTTCTGGTGGAGTTTGAGTTTGGCAAACATGAAGCTGGGGGACCCCGGGCTCGTTTAGGTGGAGGAAGGTGTGTGTTGGAGAGTAGTAATGCCACTGAGGACACAAACTGAGGTTCACAGACACATCACACCTCAAACCCAAGGCTGAGTGCAAATGCTCCACGTGCTCTATATCACAGGGCTTTCATAATAAACGAACAATAGTAGTCTGTGATAGTGAATGTCTTGCCTTTTGATTTGTATGGAGTTTAAATACTAAACACTTCCTGAACTGTAAGTTCATACCTTCAATTTAGAGCTATTTAATTGGAAAGATAACAGAAAACAGCTACAGGAGGGTGTTTTTTTGGTTTGGTTTGGTTTTTTAAACAGAGCTTTTCAGACACCTAATGGACCATTAAGTGCAAAAACTTTCCATTACTAATTCACTTAATTACCATCTTAAAAAAATAAAGACCTTGGTTGCTGGGATCAAAGGCTGGTGCTTCGCAAACTAAGGCAAATTCTCCTGAGGTCACAGATTTGGAAGTGAGCCTAAGAAAACATTGCCAGAACTGGAGATGTGAAAGGACAATGAAGATGAGCATCTTGAGCATGAAAATGACAAGAAAGACACACACACACACACACTTCTTCACCTTAAGTTTAGAATGTGCCTGTACTGATTGTGGTCCAGAACAAACCTCTGAATTATTTTGTAGCTTCAGTCTGATGGGTGCTGAGTTCTCATCCTTCTGCATTTGGGCTCAAATGAAACCACAACTCAAAGTAAAACTACCCTCAAACTGACAAGTGATGACTGGTGCAGGGTCAAAAATCATACAAAACTGCTGAGTCTTCCATGGTTTCCACCCCATAACTTAAATCGCTCCTCCCTGGTACTGCCTTTCTGAAAACAGGTTCACTTGAAAACAAGTTTCTGAAAGAAAGAATGAGTGAGTAAAAAGAAACTGGGTTGCTTGTGACGGTTCGGCAGTTGGATCTGTGACAAGGAGGAGAAGATGAGAGAGAAGAGATGTATGTGGGAATTGGTTAGGCAGGACCCGCTGTCAGATGATGATCAGTGGGGGGGTGGGCAGCTTTTATTTATTAACTGTATTGATTTGTTTTTTAAAAATCCATCTGGAGGTCTAGTTATATGCATAAAAATTAAAATTGAAAATATCCTGGGCCAGATTCCCACCTCGTGTAAACTGGTGTAGCTCTGTTGACAGTCAGTGGAGCTAGGCTGATTTTCACCAGCTGGGAACCTGTCCCCCTGCATGCAAACCATTTCAATTAAACAAGGGGCTCAACTGCAGCAGCTAATTTCACAGGGGATGGTCTCGGAGGTACCTATGATTGAAACTGTTGAGGGCATTGTGGGTTAAAACCAATATGTTGAAATGCAAACGGAAATGAATTGGAAACCAATTCATTGGCAAGAAGCATAAGCAAACAAGTTTTCTTTGTATACTGACTAGCTGTAGTTTCTGGGTGGTCTTAAGGTGTAGTTCCATGTAAAGCCCATTGCAATAACCCAATCCCTTTGAGCATGACTCTACCTTCTACTCCAGGGATGGGGACTACAGACAGAATATGATCTTTAAATGTTAACAGTCCATACAAATCGCCAACAGACATAATAATTCAGCAGCAAGAAGCACAAATAAAATAGGGCTGAAAATATTAAAAGAGAACTTCAGTTAAAGCTTCATTAACCCAAAAGGTGACAATGAGCCATTACCTATAGGCAGCAAAGAGTCCTGTGGCACCTTATAGACTAATAGATGTACTGGAGCATGAGCTTTCGTGGGTGAATACCCACTTCGTTGGACAAAGGATTATCAGATAAGCAAGGAAAGGTAGAACCATTTTAAACTGAACAAAGCTGATGATAATATGATATTTACATTATATCAAAATCCAAATGAAATTACGGTCAGTGCACAGTTGAGCTGTGTTGCCTGTTTAATATAAATTTATTAGCTAAAGATAACAGCCAGCCGACTGTGTTTGGAATAATAATACACTCAGAGAGAAATTCCCCTGTGAACTCTCTCTGAGATGATAACATCTTTAATAATCTTTCCGGTGTTAAATAAACATCCAGTAAGGAAAAACAAGAATGAATCCAAACATTCATTTCTCCCTGGCTATTGAGTTTTTGGGAGTGGAATGTTGATAGAATGGAGATTATGCACATGACTTAATTAGGAGACAGATCTTGATATCAATGGGAATCTTCTTAAGTAAGGATTTGAGAGCTTGGTCCTAAAAGAAGAGACTCCTTTGTTAAATGTATGGGCCCCATACTGAATGGAACATTTAACACGTTTTCTATCTTGTAGGAAGCATTTATTATCTCAAAAGAATTAGACTCTATAAAATCAAGGATTTGTTATGGGTAATAAGCTAGACTGACATAAAACCTGGTACCCCCTCATTTGACCAGCTCCATGTAATATTAAAGTACAGACAGCTCCTTTCTGATATCAGTGTTGTCTATGGGTTAATTTTGGGGGAGACAACTCCAAAATATTGCTGTGTGGTTCTGGGGTCCAAATATAGAACAAATGCTATCTATCAGACAATGACACTGATTGCCACACAAGTTGTGTACATGCTACTAGAAGTTCCCAAATATGAATTTACTGGGTTATTTTATTAGAAAAAAATAATGTTGCTCTTAGTGGGATCTTCCAAGAGGCTTCCTCTTGATCTCCAGTTGGTCTCCCACATTGTTGCAGATGCAATTAACTGCTGGCACAAACAACAGACTTTAGATTGTTTGCTGGAGCAGCTCAAAGGAGGCATAGTATGGGCTGGTGTGTGACCCATTAACTTCCATGGAACAATCCAGTTGAGCAAGGAGAGCAGGATTTGGCCCATGAGTTACAACAGAAGAATGGTCACGTGTAATAGTAGCTTCAAGGAAATTATTAGCTGAGAAAGCAAGGTCATGTTTGCTAATTTTATTAGCATTGACCAACTCTGGAAGTTCTCACCTAGACCTTCATCAGGCAAAACTCCGTGGAAGTCAATAGGAATTTTGAGTAACAGCTGAAAAAGATCTTCAGAACTGGGACCTATTGTACATTATTGTACCAGACGCTCTGATTAAGTATTGAAAAGTCCCAGCAGGCCAGTTTACAGGCATGTAAAGTATACTGGCATGTCAAGCTCTACAATCACTGTGGCTGACAATGAACAACATTTTCCTCTGCATCTGAAGGTTATTAAAAGCAAAAAAGGAGACAGAGTGGTGCACAAAAATGTGAAGCAGCAGCAAATTAATGGAGACAAATCTAGTTCTGTTAGTGTCATTAAGAGGAAAGATATTTCTGTTTCCTCTTAAATTTCTACCATTCTCCATTAAAAAAAAAAAATCCCAAAAGGGCAAAATTTCACATGGGGAAAATATGTAAAATGTGCTGTGGATTCCAGAGTGGAAATTTGTTATTTTTCACAAAGGAATAATGAAGGAATAGAGAGAAGGAGATTTCTGCTTAGCGGTGAATGAGGTGAAATTTAGCCCTTCGTGAACATTAATAATGAAAAAAACCAGCGAAATCCCATTTTTCACAGGCCTTCCTTCACATTTTCCATCTGTGTAATGAAAAATTGTCCTCTCCATGCAGCACTATAAATGGAGGCCCTTAATTTATTTTTTAAAAATCAGCTTTTGATGACCTAAAAGTTCAGAGGATATAATGATACTTTTCACCTCTCTCTCACTAGTTTGAATCCAGGCAAGGGTTGACACAGAAATTGTTACCATTCGATAGATGTTACTCATTAGCCTCTGGGAAAAGACCTACTTGGTCTCAATCCTAGTCCCTAGTGAACAGATGCCCACATGTCAAAATTATCACCACAAGCAAGACACTGTGGGCAGTCTCTGGAGAAAGACAAAGAATTGTATAGTCTAGGAAATAGAACTACCTTTAGAAATGATCCTTTCCATTCAGGGTAGAAGCACATTGGCAGGTGGTAGAGGGAGAAATTGCATTCCAGTGCTATGCCACTGTTCATTATGCAGTGACGACACTCCGGGACATTTCAATAGCACTATATGCTTTGTAGATCAGGGCCACATTTTCCAAAAATTTCTGCTCCTACAGAGGCACCAAAATAAGGAACAGATTTTCAGAAATGACAAGCACACAATGTGAGTGATGATCTCTGGAAAATTCTGGTCTTGAATAGTAAGACATGCATGCAACTCTACTGAACAAATGTCAGCCGTGAATAAAATGTTAAGTCATCAATCAGTTCTTAAAACAGCTTGGTGTTGTAAACCTCATTCTCCAGCTTCCTCAGTGCAAATGGTTTCTTCTATATCTTTTCAGTGAGCAGCTCCAGAATTCCTTCACAGCCTGACCAGAGTTCCAATTTAACTCACCATAAAATGCAACCAAATCCATCACTCCTTACTCAGACAAAACTGTTAGGAAGGCTATAAGAATTTTACTTGAGTAAGGCTTCAGAATCAAGTCCTTTCATCCAATAAAAGAAAAAAAGTAATAAATAAATAAAATGAAAATCAAAAACGGAAAATTAGTTGGAAGATTTCCTTCAAAATGAAATTTTGACAACCATCGAGGGAAAACAGTTTGCTGAAAATTGTCAGAATGATTTTTTCTCATTTTATCACCATCTTTTATTTAAAAAGCAGTTGATATGCAGCTTCATACTACAAACCTCTATCCACAGGTTGCCACATCTGAGATGATTTTGGATCTAGCGTAGAACAACAATAAATCTAAGTTAACAAAAGTTGGAGAGAAAATATTGTGGCATGCGATAGGATTCTTTTAAAAAAATATGGGCCCCCCAATTCAAGCTGCACTGAATTATACTGGCACTGAATTTGGCCCAGACATTGTTTTGTATTTTTTCTCATTTCCCCTTAGATTTTGGTTTTAAAATTTCAATATTTTGATTTAAGCAGATAAAACACTGGTTTACGCTGGTTTGGATTATTTTAAATGATCCAGACTTGTTTAAGGGTAATGAATCTTTGTTTCGTTTTCCATGGAATCTCAGAGACATTTAAAATGTTTTATCTTCATACTGGATTCTGTACAGTTACTTATTGGGATCAGGATCTTAGTTCTTCATGTGCATACGTTTGAATGGAGAAGGAGCGACCTAAACATGTTGGGAATTTCCTAGTGGTAGAAATGAGTGGATATTTTTTTGTGACTTTTATTGGGAGCAAATCTTTTTTTTTTTTTTAGCCTAAGGTGTGAAAATTGGCAGGTCACTGTGCTTTCTGACAGACTGCTGAAGACTGTCTAATTAGAAATATAGTTTGATTCCAAGTCAAACATATTGAGGCTGCTAAGTCTTCTTAGGATGTTTGTCTGAAATGTTTCAGAGAGCTATAATCTTTTTAGAAAGAACAATATTAGTAACCCATGTTCTCAAGTGCAAGAGAACACACGTTATAAAGCAGAGCCGACATAAAATCTGCTTTATGTGAGTGATCAGTCTTCACTGTCATTTCAGCCAATTGAAGAGGAAATAACGCACAGACCATATGATCAGGTTCTTATTCATATAAGTGAGAAAGCTCAATTTAGATACAAGCAGGATTTTAGGGAGGTCTTGCTGTTTATTCAGTTTTCCAGGTGGGAGGATAGAGGTCAAGAACTTGCCAAAGGTTACCCAATTAAATGATGTATTAGCCAGGGTCAGATCCCCCAAATATCCAGCTCCCAAGTCTGTGTTCTAACAACCAACAGATCTGTTATGTCAAGGACAGAATTTTGGCCCAGTGCTTCTGACCTTTGATTAATTTCAAAAAGTTCTCAAGCTAAGTATACTGTGCAGGTGTCACAAATCCCCAGTCTGGCCTGAGAGAGCTATTAGACAGTTAAAGAGTTTCCCAGATGAGGTGATGGAAGTATCATCACCTGAATCATTCAGAACTGGAATTGACAAAGCACTGGATAATAGGCTAGTGTGAACAATCCTCCTTTGGCAGAAGGAGTCAGAGCCAGGCTGTAATAGGCAGCATAGTCTAGCGGCCAAAGCTTAAAACTCAAGAAAAGAACTTCCTAGGTTCTAGCCTCAGATTGGCTAATGACTCATAATCAAACTGCTTGTGTTATTTCTCTTCTCGGTACTAGACATATCATGGTTTTGGGTCTAGCATTAAATGCAAGACCTTGTAAGTCAGGATTTGTTCTGGGTTCTTCAAATCCTAACTGCAACTGACTTGCGGTGTGGTCTTGGGAGAGTCTTTTAAACATGCTGTGGCTGTGTTTGCTCATCATGGATGATCTCACAGGTGTTCAAATCTTTTCAAGGGTAGGGGTAGGGGGCTTGAAGAGAAATTCAATTTTGCAGTGTTTTAAAAAATGTAAGGCACTTAGTAAGTTATTGTTTATTTGCTTGTATTCCCGAATGCACGTTTCACCATTATTTCTAAACAGTCTGAGTAGAGTAAGGCTGCTGGAAAAGTTTCTGGGAAAAACAAGACTTGGATAGGAAGAACACTGTGTGTTGCCACCAAGTCAGCCTGAAAGAAACAAAAATTCCTTCCACTGTGAACTATTTTTAGTCAGTTAGTCCGAATCATGCTGCGAGAATGGAATAATCCCATATCCCTTCTATCATATCAAAACTGGCTGCTTCTGCAGATTCTATAGGTTGTGATACTACTCACGTAGCTTCTATAAAGGCATCAAAGGGACATCATGGTAACCATGGAGTGAAGCTTGAGTGGTCTATGATGCTATCTGAGCTCCCAAAATGTGTGGTCTCCAATACATAGATTTATTAATCTTATGTGTGGCGCAAATGTGTGCTTTGTTGACTATTTAAATGGCTCTCTCTTTTCAAACATGGCTGTTTTTATAGATCTCACATATCATTTTTATACAACTTAACTGTTTTTTTCCCCCAGCTTGTGGGTTTTTTTAAAACACACATGGAGTACTTTGAATCCAATAGAGATTATGGAATACAAAGACTTGTGCTGGAAAAGAATACTTGCATTTCTTTAATATTAGAGTGAGAGAACAGTAAAATAAAGCAAGAAAAAAGTAACAGTGTGGAATCAGCTCCTTGATGTTAATGGGAGCTTTGCCGTTGACATCAGTGAGGCCAGGATTTCACCCATATTATCTAAGATCAAGGGAATGGCAGCTGTTTATTCCATGTATTTCAAACACTGAGGTTGAATTAATGGAAATAAATCGGCAACTCGTCAGAAATTCAGATTTCATCCTGTCTTCTATGTTTCCAAATACAGATAATACAGAATCAGTTCAGGGTAACTTTTGAACTCTACATTTTACTTGGATTATTATTATGCCTTCTGATTTCAGAGAGAGTCAATGTTACAAAAGTTACATTGATAGGTAGGTAGATGTAAAACCTGTCCAACTGAAATCCATGACATTTGCAGAACAGAAAAGTGTCCCACTTATAAGCCTAGACTGGACAGACTGTCTGCAGAGCACAGTAACAAAGACTGAAGCCGTGCTGGCAGCGGGCCTGACACAACAGTAGGAACTTCCCTGTGGCTTTATACTCCCAGGGAGAAAGAGCAAAGAAATCAGCAGGGAGACCTGTGGAAGTCATGGCTTGACGACATCAAAGAACAGCTTGGACCCTGTCCTCACAGAAAGAAAGAGGTTGCCAGGATCCCATGAGCTGGCCGACTAATAAGTGAAGTGCTGCCAGTGCTCTGATTGGGGGACAACTTGGGCTGACCCAATGAATGATGATCGTTCCCAGTGGAATAACTTAATGGAGAAAGCAGGGAGATAAAGAATAATAACCAAGCAAATATTGGAATCAAGAATTCATGTGAGTGCGTAGGGAGTTGCCTCTTGGATCAGAAAAGTCTGTGTGGAGCAATCAGATTAAGAGATCCTGTTCTGGAAGGCTCTTAGTGGTGTTTGTGATCACTTTCCGACTCTGACAGAGACCCATTGGTGAACATATGACATTTGTCTTGCCTGCGTTGATCATAGTGATATATAAGGCCTTTGTAGCATAGAATACATCACTTGAAGATGAAATATTAGATCTAACTTTGACCTCAACCCACAGTATATGCATCTGCCATGTCTTGGTTTTAAGATGGAACGTGCTTCCCAAGTCAGGGCTGAATGACTTTATTTGCCTATCTGCAAATGCAGTATAGGAAAAGAAAGTGCATATAGCATGTGGAAGCTGGACTCACTCTACCCTATACATGGAACTGGCAACTGCCTCTGAGGCATGAAAATGTTTATTGACTGTTGGTTGGGTGAATGACTGCTAGGTGCGAGGGGGAAATAGTTTCCAGTTCTGCTAAGGCTGTAAAAAGTCTTATAACCAGCCCAGGATAGAAATTATAATTAAAGAGAAAAATTTAAAGTTTTTTTTAAACTAAAGATTATCTGAAATGATGCAACGAAGTGGAATTGACAAGCAAAGTGACTGTCGGTTTGCTTCAAAATATATTTCGGTATATATTTCCCTGCTGTGAACCAGTATTTATAAAATACTTCCTCTCTCGTCTCCCCTTCCTTTGTCCACCATTTGGTCCTGGACCCCTAAAACTCCAGCCTTGCTGTCTATATTACCACCATTGCAAGCAACTCCATTGGTATTTTCAAGATTAGGTCCTGAAAATTAGGGGAGCGTTGACACAGTGAAAGAGCTGGCACCTGAGACCTGAGAGATAAGTTTGGTAAAAGAAAAATTGTGATGGGAACACAAAACCCCGGATAGATGACATCTGGGATCTCTGTCACTGAATGACCTCAGGCAAGTAATTAAATGCTAATGTAACCCCTTGGGGTTTAGAGAACATGGCCCCTTTAAATCTTTTTCCGGGGGTTGGTGGGGGCAGTGAGAGTAAGGAGAGAAACTCCAGGGGGTGGCTCTGGAGTTGCAGAGAGAAAGAAGGACTACATCCTGCAGGCCCTCACAAAGTGAAGCAGCAGAGAACTTGCCTGAAGCCTGGGAAGGACAGGGCGGCTGATCGGGGACACGTCAGGACAGGAGCCAGGAGGAGCACTCTGCTGGGGAGGAATCACCCGAGAAGGACAGGCAGGAGGTGGACCCAGTATCATGGCTGCCCAGACCTGCATGGGGCTTTGAGTACTGGGGCTTGTGACTCTGCACTGGAAATAAGGAGGGAGTTTGTAGCTAGTTAAGTGGGGAGGTGGTCACTCTGTGTGGTTTTGCAGAGAGCGGCAGAAAAAGGCACCAGAGAGGTTTGTTAGGGAAAGTTCACTGGCACCGAAGACAACCAGGAGCACCCAAGACTCATCATTGGACTGGAACTTTGCTCAGGACTCCTGAACTCTGTGTGCAGACACATTGCTCGATGTCTGCCCTTCCAGACTGTGCTACCACTGGGCCCGTGGGGCCTTGGTTTGCAAGCAACCCCGTTTTACCGCTCCTCCTATATTTCCCCTTGTTGTTTTTCTCCTCTCATCCCTCTGTAAATAAATATCTCCTTTTCTTATATCCATTGTCCTTTTCCTGTGTGGGGGGGGTGTTCACTCTGCACGGTTTGGAACAGGTCTCCCTGGGGTGGAAGGGATTTTTCCTGCTGCATTCCTGCGTGTGCCTTCTCGGCCAGAGCTGCCTGCAGAGCAGACTCCATCTTGGCTACGAGGGTGCTAGAATTATATTAAAACATTATCTAAATTAAAATAAGGGCTTGGCTACACTCGAAACTCCAAAGCGCTGCCGTGAGAGCATTCCCGTGGCAGTGCTTTGAAGTGCGAATGTGGTCGCGGCGCCAGCGCTGGGAGAGAGCTCTCCCAGCGCTGCAGGTACTCCACCTCCCCGTGGGGATTAGCTTTCAGTGCTGGGAGTCGCGCTCCCAGCACTGGGGCACTGTTTACACTGGCGCTTTGCAGAACTGTAACTTGCTGCGCTCAGGGGTGTGTTTTTTCACACCCCTGAGCGAGAAAGTTGCAGCGCTGTCAAGCGCCAGTGTAGCCAAGGCCTAAGTAAACTGAGCATACACAGTAGTTAGGGATGGTCTAAAGGATGAAGCAGGAGATCTGGGTTGTATTCCCAGCTCCATGACCACAGGCAAGTCATATCACTGCTCTGTATCTCAGTTTTCCCCTCTCACCTTTTGTCTTGTCTATCTAGATTGTAAATTCTTCAGGGCAGGGACTGGCTCTTCCTATGAGACCTAGCACAACAGGGCACTGCTCTCAACTGGCACTACTGAAATGCAAATAATAGGTAATTAAATAAAATCAATTAATTAATCTCTGCTTTTGTTTAACATCTATAAAATGGGTCTAATCAATATTTCTCAAAGGGAGCTGTAATTAACTAACAGTTGCAGGGGCTCATTGAGACTCTGGAAGATCGTGTGAGACACTGAGAACCCTCAACCCCATTGGGCCCATAGGGTTTAAGGAAGACAGAACATAGTAGGGAGGTGTCGTGTATGGCATTGGATAACCAAACTCATGATGTCACGTAAACTGGGACGGCAGCGCAAAGACAACCAAAGAAGCCTAAAGAAAATAAAGTAAAAACAAATGATGCTCAGTGAAAAGGAATCAGGAAGCAATAAGTCAGTGCTCCTGAGGCTCTTGATCCTGTAGCCATTGAAGTCACTGACAGCGCTTCCATTGGGCCAGTATTATAAGACCATTCCTCATGTTCAGTAGCAACCTTCTTCACAAACTGAAGTCAACAGGGCTCCTTGTGGAGTAAGGTGCTATTCAATACAAGTTAGGACACTAGAGGCTGTCCTGTTAACATTAGTGGTTCAGGACTGGGGCATAAATTCCCTTGTGACCCTAATCCCTATATGTGAAAGCATCAGAAAACCCTGCAACTGAGAGTCTACTTTGGTGATGAAGTCAAAAATGCTGCTTGGCCTTCTTCATGAGAGGATTTGAAGCCATGTTTATTATCTCACCTGTTTCAAATTGCTAGAACAAGGGAGGAAAAAGTGGTTTACAAATTTTAAGCCAGGATAATTTGTTTGCTTTATTTTTCAATATAAAAATTGGTTTCAATCCATCAAACCTCTCTTTAGTGTTAGAGAACAGCAATAAACCCTAATTTGTTTGGACTTGGTTTCAGGTTCATTTTTTCCCAAGCATGCTAATAAAAATGAATTCATTTAAATCTATTTGGAGAGGGTATATAGAGAGCTTTACAGGCTGTCAGCCCATTCACTGGACTAGACCCTATTTGTGTGCATGTTCAGGTTATTCTAATTATACATATATATATATATGAAAAGAGGCAATTACCTTGCATATAAAAAGTGGTTAGACAGGCATGGAAATTTATAAAAACCATGATTAAATGGTACATTAACATATATATATATATATATATATATGTACATAAAAAAATGTAATATGGAACCTAATTATGGGATATTGACTGAAAAAGGAGCTGGTATGGGAGCCAGACAGACTAATAGATTCCAGAGGCTATGAGGTTCACACTATATTCGTTATGATTCAAATTTACCCTCTACAGAGCAAGACATCAGTAAGTACTATCTTGAGCTTAAACTTAAGTACTGCCTTGAGGGCTTAAGTGGTTCATATGTCCTGGGCTCTGCACGGGAGTGTATTTCACCCACAATTATTTCCCAGACATTCATGCAAACAGAACACGTTTGTGCACTAATTTGACAATAACAAATAATGGGAGATATGAGCATGGTTAAATGTAACAGCCATTTGGAACTGGAATAAAAATACACAAACACTATGCAGTATTCAGCTAGCTCTGATAGATAGATTGACCATGTAACATGGCATCTCTGCACACCTGCTGATGTGGCAGCTTGCCTTTATTTCCCTAAAGAATCACATATGTGTGATGATAAATCACATGCAGGGACAGAGATCACATTTTGCACGTGAATTCTCTTGAGTTATAGGAATCAGTTGTCCTCAGTTATGTCACACAGATATCTTCAATCTTTTACACTGGCACATTGATTAATCCTAGTGTGAAAAAGTGGCACATGTATTCTTCTGCAAACAAGCAGGGCTGGAAGGTAAAAATGTTTTTAAGCTATTTTGATGCAAACACTGCCTGTAACACCTTTATGTGTGCATTTTTGCTGGGAGAAATGAACGACTCATAGTTTGGTCCAAGTTGTAAGCAGCGTCCTCCATTTCTGCACAGACCAGGTGTGAGCATGCAGCTGTGGTGAAAATTTCCCCAAACCACTCTTCAAGTGCCCTCCAGTTTGACCCTGCAGAGCTCATCTTGTCAAAGGATATAATTGAGGACAGTTCACTTTCTCTACCAGCTCCATCTTGAGACCTTTCTGATGTCTCATTTGTGCAAATTATGGGAAACTGTGTGTTGTAATTTTGGTTTAAATTATTGGGCAGCAGGGTTTGAGCTAACACTCCCTGCAGTTAGAACAGAAGGTAGGAGTTAAACCATGGGTCTTGGGAAAGAAGAATTAGTGTTCTCTCTGTTTAACTACTCAGCTTTTCTACCTCTCAAGGGAAATATATCCAGGAAAGATGGGAATATACATATATATATATATAGCTAACTGCTGGGAGTGAAACTGTGGAAGAGACCTCCAAGTTTCATTTTGTGTAGGTGGTCTGAGACAGATTTAATGAACAAATGTAAAAAAACAAAAAAATGGGGGGGTCCTTCATTTTGTATCCAATAATTATAGAGCAAAAGGGCCATTCTTAATCTGCCATGTTAAAAGCATTGTCAGTCTTTGAAACCTATGATTTAATTTTAAAAACAGCAGCATGCATTTGAAAGGAAAACCTGTGGTTTCCGTCACATGTTCAATTTAAAAAAAGAAAATTTCAAACTTCAAGAAATATTTTCCTGCCAAACTAATTCAAAGGATGTTTTTCCTAATATCAAACGTTCTGATATCCAAATGCAGTATTATATTCCCATTGGGGGAAAAGGTTATGACTCACATTTGTTTACAATATGTTATTAGAACTCATGGAGATATTTTCAGCAGAAGACCAAGGGCCTTAACTTAGCTTTATTCACTAAACCAATAAGCAGGGAAGGCATTGGTTTTCCTGTTTATATTAGTAGATGACACATTAATGCTTGCTTAGTCCTCATATGCATTAATCTGCAATTTTCCCATATAATCCACATATAAACCTCATATGGACAGATTTATTTGTACCACAAAAACGTAGGTGGGCTGGATTTAGTTTGCTATTGATTACATTAGAAAATGAATACGTGATTCAATAAATTCCAAGTATTCTTCTGTCCGTTTGGTGGGCAATCTCTTCTATGCTGTCTCTCTGAATAGGACACTAATGATAATGTTTAAAAGATACCATCAAAAACTGTCAAAATAATTTGTCAGAAAGTTCAAGCAAAGCAAGAGTTGTACAAACAGGGCCTGATCTAAAGTCCATTGAACTCAATTGAGAGCCTTCTAAAGAGGTAAATACAGATACTGCATAAAATTTTCAAAAATTCCTTAGAACCCGTTCAATGGCATTTAGGTTCCTAATTCTCTTAGGCTCAGGCCTGGTCAACACTACGTGTTTAAATCGATTTAAAGAGCATTAAATCAATTTAACGCTGTACCTGTCCACACTACAACGCCCTTTATATCGATATAAAGGACTCTTTAAATCAATTTCTGTACTCCACCCCGACGAGAGGAGTAGCGCTAAATTCGATATTAACATATCGGATTACGGTTAGTGTGGATGGAAATCGACGTTATTGGCCAAAGAGAGAGATCCCAGCGTGGAGCTCTGATCAGCACGGGTGGCGATGCATCTCAAACCAAAAGAGCTCCAGCATGGACCGTACGGGAGATACTAAGATCTGATCGCTGTAATGGGGAGACAATTCTGTTGTATAGACTCCGTTACAGAACACTAGAAATGCCAAAGGCGGTTGAAAGAAAATCTCCAGATACACAGCGCTGCGGGAGCAAGCATAACGGGAAGCCAGTAGACTCAAATGGATGCCAGGGAGGGGGTACTGAGGACTCACAGCTATCCACACGTCCACAGCAAGGCGTTGAAAGAGTTATTTGCATGCTGTGCTGAGCTCCCAATGTTGTAGGTTCACACACAGTGTCTGGCGGTCAACGAACAGCTCCTCAGTTCTTCCTCCCGCCCCCCCCCACCACGTGAAAGAAAAGGGAAAGAAATCAGTTCTGACTACTTTCATATGTCTACCGTAAGGTACTGAATGCTGCTGGTGAGACGCATGGCGGCGCAGGTGAAGAGCAGTATCCCGCATCCTCTCCCTTCACCCCCTCTACCCCGGTGGGTACGGTGCAAATAGGACTGTAATCCGTCTCATGAAATATCTAACATGTTGGACATCGGAGGCAAACATTGCTGGTTACCCAGTAAGATAGGACATGAAACGGCTAAATAACCAGCGTTCAATGCATAGCCACTGGGGGCGTCACCCCCCTCCCTGTCGTGTGTAGAAGAAAAGATGCTGTACTGCCTGACCTGTCATAGCAGCAGCAGCCGCTCCTCTCCCCACGACCGGCTAATTCTGACCGGGGACTATCATCCGCTGCCGGGAGAGGCTGGCCTCCCCTCATGTGTATGTCGACGAAACACTCAGGTGTTGTCTTATTCCTGGCATTCTTTATTACTTCATGACACAATGGGCAGGACACGCCAGAAGGTATTCCACAGAAGGTGTGGGGAAAGGAGCGGGAGCATGGGTGGGGGTTGGCAGGGCAACCCCCCTTGAATACTGACATGGAGGCAGCTTGTGCCGTACACTGGGTCCTCTAAGACCTTGCCCTTATTCGAGCAGGACGGACTCCTAATTTTAGGAAAACCATGAAGGGAGGGAGTGGACTCCAGTCCCATGGTGAGTTAATCCCAAATTTGCGTTTGCGTTGCGCCCCCAGCCGGATTTTCAGCCAGGGCACTTCATGATAGCGAGCAGACAGGACAGGGAGAGAGATAACTGCATCTCATTGCGCCATTTTCCTCCGGCAGTAGACGGTACAAGACGACCGTAAACGCAGCTCTGCTATCATTTGCATAAACAAGTAAAGCTGCTAGTGTAGCCGCTGGAGTATCGGCCCCCTGTCCGCGGCAATCCAGTAGCACAGTACAGTGCCGGAAAAAAAAAAACTGAACAGGGCTCCATGGTGCCGGCTATGGCGCCTGCCAGCGCAATCCCCAGGGAGAAAATGGCGCAAAAGGGTGCAGCTGAGTTTCCCAGAAGGAAGGAATGACTGATGACATTACCCAGCACCAACCCGGACAAATGGATTCAAACCCAGAATTCCAAAGGGGGCAGGGGAGAGCTGCGGGACATGCGATAGTGACGGAAAGAGCTACCGCACAATGCAACGCTTCAGAAATCGACGTAGCCTGCGGACCAGATGCACAACGCCGAATTACTGTGCCTAGTGTGGCCGCATGAAATCAAATTTATAATATCAGTTTTATAAAACCGATTTTAGCTAATTCGATATTATCCCGTAGTGTAGACGTGGCCTTAGATCACCAAAGGGGTTTAGCTCTCACTGAAATCAATTTAGGAGCTTAAACGCCTTGAATGATTCTAGGCCTTAGATGCTTTTGAAATTTTTTGCGTCCGTATATAACAAAGTATCCTGTTATATATTTAAGGAGACAACTTTTAGCAGGGTGCCTATGACATGCTTTTTAGTAGCTAGTTTTGAAAGCTCTGGAATGCTCGTTCTAATGGTTCTGTTTGTGATATGAAAGAATACGTTGAACATAAAAGGATTTGGATCTCTCTTCCTCTCTCTGTTTAATAGTTTGTAGAACTGAAGTATGCCGGGACAAGAGAGAATCAAGACTGCTGTCTGAGTGTGAAGGAAACACAGCTTGAAAGAGAATGATCTTGAAACAGAATGATCTGCATTCATTCAGAATTGCTAGAGGTGAAGTTTAATCCAGTACAGAGGGCCAACACAAAGCCAGTGCATCTCTGAAGACACTGAAGCCCTGTTTTGAGTGAATTGCTCCTTGGTAAGTGATAAATTTCATCCTAGAGGCATCGACAGTAAGGGATTAAATCTAAATGGAGCTTTGATCTAATTCTGCCAAAGAGCACCCAACAACAAATCAATCCCTATCCCTCACCCCTACCCCATGCCATAGGCTTTCCTGGCACCCCTACCTTGCTAGAGTTACATCCATCTCCCCAACTCCCATGGTGAATCTCTGTGGTGCTTCCCTCCACTGTATGGATCCTGTATCCCAACTTTCTGGGTCTCTTGACCTATAGCTACTGATTCAGGAATCCTATCTTAATTGATCCTTGACCAATGAGCAAGGATCATATTTAAATCAGGTGAGCATATTCCATTATGACATCATTGATTTCTGATCCTTCTTCTATGCAGGGTTCTTATACCATGCTCCCAGATCTGGACACCTTTGCACTTTGGGGAAGTCTGAGTATGTATCTGAAGTTTACAAACCACCCCTTTTCTATCAAACGGGTGGAACCCAAATCTCCAGATTTTGGGAATGATTGGATCTAGATTTGGATCTGACAGTTGGGCCCATTCTTAGTGTCCCTTAAGTAAATATCTCTCCTGTAAAGAGTTGATCCACACACACACTCCAACCCTCCCCACTGAAGGCAAAGGAAACCAAAGATGTGTGTTTGGTGAACCAAGATTGGTCGCCAATATCTTGGAAGGCCTCCAGCCTAACTTGACACTACGGTATGGCCACCCTACAATAACTCTTATATTAAAAATTAAAGATGTGCCTCTTTCTAATCATTGGGATCTGAAACTTCCTTCGATTCAGCCCAGCTGTCACAGGCCCTGGCCAGCAAAGCACATAAGAACATTCTCAGTTTGATACCTATTTAACAAAGTGTTTTACATGGTCAATGGGACTTAAGCACATGATTGAGTAAAACATGTGTTTACGGTTTTGCTGAATAGGGACAGAGTTAAGTATGTTCCTGAGTGATTATCTCAGTCATAACCTTAATCCTCCATCCCAGTGGCTATAGTTTTCTCAGGTCCCTAAATTCTAACAGCTTAAAATATATTTATTTTAAGTCTTTCCAAATTGACAATGAATTCTGCTGTCTGTTTAGAGCTGCCTGGTGCATAATATGTGAAAAATGCATCAAAGGGAATTTAAGAGCTGGTCTAGCTACAAATTAATCTCAAAGCCACAGATACATTGTTTTAATCCTCAATTATTAAATTGCTCAAAGGAATTAATTCACTGGGGAACTTTGAAACATTTTGGACATTCTAGCAATGACGTGTTTGAGGGTGCTACATGATGCTACATGCACTGAACTCTCTGTGAACCTGGGATTGTTTCAAGCTTCCCAGCAGTCAAGCAATGCAGCACTATCAAATCAAACCGAAGGGGAAGGAAATTACTGGAAGGAATCATCTCTCAGGGCCTGGCCCAGGAGAAAAATATCAGCAGTGGCAATTGTGAAATGTGTAGGTAGGTTCTGATCTTGTGCCCATGGAAATCAATGACAAAGATCCCACCGACTACAATGGTGCAGAATCTGACACATATTGAAATAATATTTCTGCTGTTCACCATGCACAATATGTTGCTGGATCTGAAGAGTGAAGGATTTCCTTCATTAATGATTACAAACAGAGCTGGTTGAAAAATCAAAAACCATTTTCATGAACATTTCAACATTATTGAAGGTTGGTTCCGTGGAATTGTTGTTATTATTATTATTTATTGGTTCTTTTAAATTTCCATGGATTTTTTTCTTTCCAAAATTGTAAACTGAATATTTTCCCTTGAACACATTTTTTGGTTTAGAAGCATCATACCCAGTGACTAAGCTGAACAATCAAAATTGACAATGAAACTGTCAAACAAAAAAAAAAGAATGAAAAATAAAAACTAAAAATGGCAGAGGAAAACTGTCAAAAACAATTACCACCCCCATCAACAAGCAAACAAACCACAATTATTCAGGTTTCAAAACAGGAAGATTTCAAGAGAATCAAAACATTCGCATGAAAATGTTGAATGAAAACATTCATCTAGTTCTACTAACAAGCAAGCTGGGAACAAGGCCAACTGAAAAAGCAATCATCTCCAATCTAAAGAAGAAAGGGTCAAACAAGGAGTTATTCAGATTGTGCTTGAGTATTTAATTGCTGGAGGGAACAGAGGGTACGTCTTCACTACTGGCCGTACTGGCGAGTAGCAATCGATTTCTCAGGGATCAATATATTGCATCTCATCTAGACGTGATATATCGATCCCCGAACGAGCTCCTGTCGACTCCGGAACACCACCAATGCGAACGTCAGTAGCGGAGTCGACAGGGGGAGCTGCGGACGTCGATCCCGCGCCGTGAGGACAGTAGATAACTCGATCTAAGATACTTCGACTTCAGCTATGTTATTCACGTAGCTGAAGCTGCGTATCTTAGATCGATCTCCTCCCCTACTGTAGACCAGCCCAGAGCCTTCTCCTACCCTTTTAACAAATACTAGCTGCTCCTTAAAATAGGGGAGTAGTGGATCAAGTAAATGACAAGTAGACTCGCTTTCTCAGGCAGTGAAGCCAATGGGACTTTCAGAACCTTATATGATTCAGCTGTTACCTTCCAACCTGTGTCAGTGAAATAAAGGGGAGCATTGACGTTGATTTGAACAGGCAAGGAGATATCAGGCAAAGAAAAGGCATTTTTATTTATATCAGAACTTTTGCCTTCAGGGTTTTAGGTTGAAAATAAAATAATGACTATAACAGGTCATAATAAAAACAACCTCGTTCTGTGTTGATCACAGAGAATAGAACAGAACTGATAAAGACATTCTTCTGGCTTTATAAAGAATGTACCTTTTGTACCTGAGCATAAAAATTCGGATCAGTGAAATGCTGAATAAAAAGAAATCAAGAGGACTAAAAAGCATTATTGTTCAGGCATAAGGTGGCAAATGCAGGTCATTCAAAATATACATATTTGAAAGGTGACACTGCTTTTTACAGTCAGTATTTAGAAAACAGATATGGGCCGAATATTATACAAGTTATGCATGTTGCAGCCCCCCTCTCCTTGTGTGTGAGGGGGGAGGGGGGGTGAAGAGAGAGAGGTATGCGAATGAAGGTCAATGGGCATGACTTCATTTTCTCTCTTCCTCCTCCCCCTCCCCCAGTTTGTACTGAAACTTTTAAGGTGATTTGATTTATTTATTTTTAATAAAGATGACTGGGAGGGGAATAAAACTGGTATATATACATGGCCTTTCATACCCTTTCGTGTGAAATTCAGATGTACAGAAATTGCACCTTGGCTGCAATGCTTTTATTTTTTTTCCAGATTTTTACATGTTTGAATCTAAGAGATCAAATTCTATTCTCTGTCACATCAGTGAAACCCCAATTGAGTTCAGTGGGAGTGGGGAGTAGAATCTGGGCCATAGTGTGATTAATGGGTGAGGATTTCTGATCCATGAGCAAATCACACTTGGGTGCAAGTTTCTCTATGGGACATTGCCTTTGCACATCAGAGGACTTTGCTGCATATAAATACTTGCAGCTATTACTGATAGTAAAACATAATCCTGATATTCAAAGCTGAGTTTACAGTGTGACGAGTTTATAAAGCACTGCACTCCAGAGAGTGGAGGGGGACACATGTTTAGTTCTTCAGAGCTGGATTAAAAAAACATATACATGATACAGAGAACACAGTTAGCACAGCTAATATATACAGTCCCACAAAGTAGTGACAGAAAAGCCATAACTCACTGCTACTAGTGAGCTTTCTCCTATTTATTTACTGAGTTCAGCCAACAGACTTCTAAGTGATTTAGATGTTCTTCAAGATAAAACAGCACTGAAGTCAAGTCTTGTACAAATCTAATACTGCATCAATCGTGTAGTGGGGGAAAAAATGTCTGATTGTTAACTGGCCACGCACTTGACTTCCTAGAGGCCATTATTTAGAAAGGCCTACTCGTAATTTTTACCTGAGTTTAGGTATTTCTTTTATTTGTTTTTGGTTTAGCAAAGAGTGGGAGAATGTAATAAATACAGGAGTGAAGAAACGTGCCAATGAAATGGTGAAGGCACTCAGGGAACCTGCATAAACTGCAAGGTAACATGTGGAAAGAGCAAACCAGGGGAATGCATGGGGAAGAATCAGTTTGTAAAAGAAACAAAATGTTTAAAGTTACAAACATGAGTAGATGACGGCAGGAATTCAAAATGCAGGGGACTTCGGAGTGAAGGACAAATTCCTTTCTTTTTTTAAAACTTAAAGTCAAAATATGATTTAAGTCTGAGGAGCATTGTTGAACTCTGAACTCTCTGACCTTTACAAAGCCTCCAAAATAAACCCCAGCTGACTCAGACAAAATGGAAGCAAACAGCAAAATCAGTCCCTGGGGTAACTCCATTCTTACACCAAAACAGCTTTCATTGTGTCTTCAGTGGCAGCAGATTCTGAACAGAGATTTTGGAGGGCCATATTCTGCTCAGTTGAATTGGTATTAGTTTAGAGCAACCCCATAGATTTTGACAGAATGCTGCCTCTGGATTTATACTAGTGGGTGTAAGAGCAGAATTTGATCTATCAAATGCTCTAAAATGAATACACTAGGTGAAATTTTTTCCTGATCTGTACCCCATGATAACTTGGCTTCAAAGAGATTTCCATGGAGTGCAAAGTGCAGCAAAATTTGTGCCAATTTGTAAAACCAACATGGGCTTTTACTCTGTGTAGCTTAAAAATCAGCCAGCCTAAAATAGATTTGTATTTATTTGTTTGTTTATTAATCACATCAGTGTAGTTTTAAAGCAAAATATCTAAGAGTGAATTTCTTCTCACCAGTTTGTCTGGCAGTATTTCCCTCCTGCCTGGGACCAGTCTTTGAGAATAGTATCTCTGGCATAGCAGCAGTCTGTGGCAATCCAAATATTTACCAAGCAGAGCCAGCTATAGGTGTTCAATCTGAATTCTTATATTTTGCTTATTTGAATTAAAATGCTAATGATAAACTAAACTCCGGAGTTCAAAATGATCTGCACTTAAACCTCAGCCACAGTGAAAGATTTGTACAGGGTAAAGGAGAATAAGACACCACAGAGCAAAACCTCACCACTTTCACACTCAGCTCCACAAAGCATTTTTGCATTTAGCCAGAAAGAGGAATCTTGTGTTTAGAACATCTCCTGTGCTAATCATATGCCTTACCTGTACAGTGGCCTCATAAAGTATATAACAGCTCCATCTAGTGACACAATCCAGGCATTGTCGTACAGGGTGCACCAGCTCCTGGGCATATGTAGCTGTTTAGAGCCTTTCCTAAATAGGAGAGAAAATAATTGAAAGGACAATCAGAAGATGATGGTGCTGAAAGGAGTATGGTTTCCTCCCCTCCCCCTTTCATTTTAGTGCCTAGTCCTTCATTTCTCAGACAATATGACAGGCCATCAAAGCAGTAAGATGATAGTGCCATGAAGCATATTGATACCAATGGGGGTTCAGCAGGACAGTGAACATATAAGGTCCCATTCTACCTTCACTGACACTGATGCAAACCCAAGGGACTTAGCGGGCTGGCATAGCCATTACTGTAGGCTGGATTTGTCCAGCACAGTATAGAGGGAGGAAGCAAAAAAAAATTAAGAATAGAAATGGAAATGTAGATGATGACGTTTTAGTGTTTGTCTTGCACAAGTGTCCAAAAGCTCCATTCCGAATCAGGGCTCTAGTGTGCTATAAGTAGGTCCTACCCACCATAGGAAGGAAGATGAGGATAGAGAAGAAGAATGAACTTGTGGAGAAGGTTCTGCAGTGAGACTCAGGCCATCTGGGTTCAGTCCCCACCTCTGCCACAGACTTTGTGAGCGACCTGGGGCAAGTCACTCAGTCTCTCTGGGCATTTATATTGCAAAAATAAACCCAATAGCAGTAAGTCTCAGTGCCAGGGCCAGCTGACTGGGGCTGAGACTAAGATGCTGAAAATAGCAGTGTAGACATTCCCGCTGAGGCTCTGAAATCTGGCAAGGGGTGTGGATCTCAGAAACTGGGCTTCTGCCCAAGGGGGATCATCAATACAGCTATTTTTAGCCCTGTTGTACACACTGGAGTCAGCTGGCCTGGGCCCTTGTCACATTATTTTGGTGGGGGGGACCAAGAGGGGGAGGTTGTTTTGCAATATAGATGTACCCTCTGCATCATTTCTGAATAATGGGAGGTCTCATTCTCCTGGAGTTGTGACCTACGGAGGACAGGGACTGGTTCTCATTATTCCATCTTGTTGGGCTTCTAGCAGCTATTGTAAATATTAGCAATAAAGTAATAAGAACAACAATTAAAGCCCAAATCTGCATTTTGCTGCTAAATACTCTTATCTTAAGAGGCAGGGAAGGATGCAAACCTCTTGCAGAATTGCAAATCAAAAGTTAAATCATGACTCACAAAATCATGTCTGTTCCCTAATAATCACGCGGATGGCTAAAAAACCATGAGGTTTAAATAAAAAACTATGTTGGGATCCTTTTATTTGTTTCTGGGTTTTGAGCATTTTGGAAAATGTTTTCAAATTTTTCTCTGCACCTGTGAAGGCTAGAAAATTCTTTTATTTTTTAAAGTGAAAGCTGAAATTCTCATTTTATCACCTGACTCCAGGAGCTCAGGCTTTAAGAAAAACATCATGAGTTTTGTGATACCTGATATCATGAATGGTGGCAAACATTCAAAATTCATGAATCCAGTCATTTTGAGATTGGCTTAAAATTCTTGAGAATTTTTTTTAAATCATACATTTTGAATTCTCTTTATTTGTCTTCTGAATCTCTGAGTGTGCATTATCTGAGGCTATGTTATCAATCTTTTCTATACAATCAGAAGGGCTAAAATCTTACTTAAAAAAAAAACCCTAAGTTTACTTCACAATAACTGGACTCCAGAAGCTGGGTCTTTAAGAAACATGCTAAATATCAGAAGGGTCACAGTGAAATTGCCACAGTTGGCAACATGGCTGCTCTTGCTTTTCCTTTTCTTGAGTGGCTGGTGGAAATGTGCCAGGCTAAGAGAAGGTCCTCCCTGTGACTGGGGCAAGGGGAGAGGGAAAGGGTAAGAACTGAGTTGTTCCAAGCTACCACATCCAGACCATATAATCAGGATCAGAATTTGGCCAACGGTTCATAAGTTGCTCAGTGACAAATGAAACCATGTAACTTTCCATTTACCAGCCTTCTAAGAAAAGGATATGCAAGCACTTGATTACAGCAAGTTATTAGACACCAGCACAGGGATTTTTTCCTCCTCTTGTTGTTTTTATGATGATGTTAAGTTGTTACAATCTTCATTTTACAAGAACATGATGGTTGCCATGTTAACTAATTGAGCTGGGTCACTGATTGCTATGACTTCCCTGCAGGTAGAGAGGAGGATGATTTATGGTAGGGGAAATTCATACTAACCATAAATATCTTAATAACTAGCCATTTGGGGGACAGCGAGGCCTACACATGGACAGCAGACTGATTGCTGTTCCATATGTTCACCCTCTAGGAAAGCAAGGCTCTCAGTTCATCTTTGCAACAATCTCTTGGGCATGATTTATTTCTTTGCTGAGCTAATAATTTGATTTCTGTTTGGAAGAGGAAAGCGGGGTCTGCCATACTGGCTCAGACCATTGCTCCAGTGAGTCTGTTATCTTACATCCCGCAATAGCCGATAGCTGACATTTCAGATTAAACCTCAGAAGTGCAGCGTCTCCTCCCTAGGGATCCAGTGGAAATGGAAGACCCAGATTCAGACAGGACTGGCCCCACCAAACTGCTCTGCTTGCTCCCAACATTCCAGAAGCTAGAACAAAAGATGCCACATCTCATACAGCTCAATCTTTATCCAGACCTCAGAGGAACCATGCCCAGCCGCATAGTCATGGAAGGGATTCCATGAGACCCAAGGATAGTTCCCAGGTCAAAGTCATTCCATCATCAAAGTCCCAGGGGTTTCAGGACTTTCTCCAACCCCCAAGGAATTTTCACCTCTCCACTTGTCTAAGCAGAGAGCCCATCTGGCTCATAGAATTTATCCCCAAATGTAAGTGGTTAATGAATATGGAAATAAGAAATAAGACTGTGATGTGACTCCTGACTCTTTCTGTAATTCAGCTAACTTGCAGCTTCTTGGAGAACAGCTAAGACTCACAGAAAACACTGAAAACCATCTATTTGGGAGTAGTATCAGAGGGGTAGCTGTGTTAGTCTGGATCTGTAAAAGCAGCAAAGAGTCCTGTGGCACCTTATAGACTAACAGACATATTGGAGCAAGAGCTTTTGTGGGTGAATACTCACTTCGTCAGATGCATGTAGTGGAAATTTCCAGAGGATCCACTACATGCATCCGACGAAGTGGGTATTCACCCACGAAAGCTCATGCTCCAATACATCTGTTAGTCTATAAGGTGTCACAGGACTCTTTGCTGCTTTTATTTGGGAGTAATTCTTCTCATAGATTAAATATTTCTTCTGATTTTCTTTCCTCTCTTTATAAGAGACTTTTGCTCCCAAGCCAACGAGGAGGTGCCACAAAGATCTGGAGTTTTATTTAAGAATTCAAAGGTTTAAATGTTTCCCTATTTAGCCAAACCCCTTTAGTTCTTGAAATCTAGCTGTAAATATGAGGAAATTCTTCCTTTCACAAACATGAAAGTTTATGAATTTTTTTTAAGTTAATAGTCCACATTTGAGTATATGAAAGATGGGCCTGAACAAATCCCCAGGTCAGAACATCCATGAACTTTGCAAAAGTTTGGCTCTGGATCTAAACTTAATAGCTATATTCATAACTTCTTGTTTTATCTACATTTTGATTCTCTGATCCCTCATTAAAACAGGATCTTAAAGTTTTAATTGTCCATTATCGGTTTTCTTGTATCTTCCTTTGAAGCAGGAAGAAATGGGCATAAACTAGCCATGAACAAATTTAGGCTGGAAATTAAAAGAAAGTTTCTAGTCATCAGATGAGTGTGGTTTTGGAACAGCCTTCCAATAGTCACACAACCTAGTTAGATTTGAGATGATGCTTGATAAATTCAAGAATGGTATTAGATTATAGGGATGCCTGCAATAGCAGGGGACTGGATTTGATGACCTAGGATGTCCCTATCTGGCCACAGTTGAAGACAAGCTGCTAGGGTAGCGTTTCTCAAACTGGGGTCTGAGGATGAGGGTAGTCCAGGGGATCTGTGGGCCCTGTTGATCAACTCTTCCCCCTCCCTCCCAGCACCTCTTACATGATGGGAACTGTTCCCCATCATCCAGAAGGTGCTGGGAGGGAGGGGAAGGGGGGAGACACTTAGAGGAGGGGATGGAAAGAGGTGGGAAAGAGGAGGGGCAGGGGTGGGAAGAGGTAGGGTGGGGCCTTGAGGAAAGGGGTGGAGTGGGGACAGAGCCTGGGGCTGGGCAAGGGGCTTGGGGGTGTCTGTGGCAAAATTTTAAATCAAAATGGGGGTCCTTGGGTTACCAAAGTTTGAGAACTGCTGTACTAGAGTTTGCCATCTCCAATGCTCCTATTCTTCAAGCTCATTCCCCACAAGGAATAACCACCTTGTGTTTCCGGCATGGCTGAAGAGATGATTATGCTGTTGAAGAGAATCTGTATTTCAAGAGGAAAACAAGCAGATGAACTCCTATGTTCCACAGCTGGTCCATAAGCCCCAAGTTGAAGAGAAAAAATTACTACAGAAAAGACATTCAGTGAGCAGAAAGATGTCCAGACTGAATGTTTTCTCAATGTAGCCCATGAGGCCCCAGTTGTTCTTTAGACTAAGGATCAGAATGAGATGTCCTTAAGGAGGGTGGTAGTTATTAAAACATTAGTGACTGGAGAGCAATGGCATGTCATGCTATATTTACTTTCTAGCTAGCCAAGAAGTCTGTTGCAGCACCCATCCTCAAGATATAAACAGATAGGCAAAATCAAAAAACTGTACACGTGTGTTGCAGATGTTGGAATACAGAATGAAAAAAAATCACCTTTCTGTAAACAGAAACTGTTTTTAAATGTCTCTGCTCCATCTCTACAGCCACGTATTTTTCCCTGAATGCTATTAGTAACTCAGATCTCACTCGACACGTTCTCTCTGAGCATTGGTATCTACAGAAGGGCATGCTGATTGCAGATAATTATAATTGTTCAGAAGCTGAAAGGCTCTAACGTTTGTCCCACCACCACCACCCTCAAGAATTTAACATGTCAGACCCTGATATGAAAATTGCAGCAATTGTCAGAGCAGCCTACAAACCAAGCCAATTAATTCCAACACCTAGCCACCTGAAAAAATAAAGCCCCAACAGAATTTGCCAAGCACAAATCAGCATTCACTTCAGAGCTATGAACCAGATTTTATGTGAGGCACTGGATTCTAACTATTAAACTAGGTTATAGATAGTTTTTAGTCTGGGCCTGATTCTGCCCAGATAGATAAGACAGCAAATATCATAATGCCACTATATAAATCCATGGTACACTCACCCCTGGAATACTGCGTGCTGTTCCGGTGACACTATCTCAAAAAATATATATTAGAATTGAAAAAGATAACAGTGAAGGGCAACAAAATGAAGATATGGAACAGCTTCCATATGACAAGAGATTAGAAAGACTGGGACTTTTTGGACTGGAAAAGAGATGACCAAGAGGGGATACAACAGAGGTCTATAAAATCGTGACTGGTGTGAGAAAGTGAAGAAGGAAGTGTTATTTATTCCTTCACATAACACAAGAACGAGGGGTCATCCAGTAAAATTAATAGGCAGCAGGCTTTAAACAAACAAAAGGAAGTACTTCTTCATATTACACACAGTCAACTTATGGAAATCATTGCCAGGGGTGTTGTGAAGGCCAAAACTATAACAGGGGTCAAAATGGAAATAGATAATTTTGGGGAGGATAGGCTATTAGCCAAGATGGTATGGGATACATCCCCATGCTCTGGGTGTCCCTTGCCTCTGATTGCCAGAAACTGGGAATGGGTGACAGAGTGATGATTACCTGTTCTGTTCATTCCCTGCGAAACCCCTGGCATTGGCCATTGTCGGCAGACAGGATACTGGGCTAAATGGACCATTGGTCGACCTAGTATGACCGTTCTCATGGTTCTTATGTTCTTATACCATCCATAGGTGCTTGTTTTGATGGGCTAAAGGGGTATGTTTTTCAATTCTTTTAGCTCAGTTGAGATAGCTTAACACAGTTGAAAAGGCCCAGCAAGAGGCAGGCTAACAAATTTGGAGCTGTGTCACTTGGCTGTGTTTTAACCTGAGAGAGAACCCAATTTACTCAATGTAAGCAGGATTGCAGAGTTGGGTCCTGTTTGAGAGAAGGAGTGTTTTAGGGTGAGAGATGCAAACTTTAGCTCTGCTTGCAAACTAGTGCAACTCCATTAATTTCCATTAGAGTCACACTAGTTTACACGCCCAAGGACTTTTCTTTAAAGCCATGGGTCGTAAATGAACATATTACTTCACTTGACATGATGACCGCTACCTTAGATTATTAAAATGGAAATGGCTGTTGTGCAGCTGTCACTCTGCTTTTCAGAAGAGAACGCGCAGAGATACTAGTGAGGAAACGAGAATTAAAGTCACATGGCATTTGTATGGTGAGTGTACTAGATATGGAAGTATTTTGCTGCGTTACTTGGTGTAAATCATACACTAGGAAACAAAAGCTGCCTCTGACTTATGACGTTCTATACAGTTTTTATTTCATGTTTTTGGCCAATCCCCAGGCATCAGAGTGGGAATGTGGACCCACCTTGCTTTAAAGCTATTAGGTACTGGTTTTGAAAACCCATTCTGCTTTCAAAAATACATATGGGGCAATAGTGGCATCATGGATCGGCCTTTCACCTCTAGGGAAGCTATGTTTAATGCCTGGCTTAAGTCACAAATGAAATGAGTTTGATGGCCTCAGCCTACACCCTAGTAAACACCACTTCATGTTTCAGCCTCACAAAGCCACAACTAAATTGGCTGCAGAGCTGGGAAGCGCGCCTGTGGTCTAGTTCAAAAGGAGTTTCAATTCAATCTCCTCCACTCCCTTACTATGACCTTTCTATGTCACTGTCTCAGAGGACCTCACACAAACAAGTTTTGGGCTCCAGTGTTTGAATAGTTGGCCACATCGACATTTGAATTCTATCTTCAGTTGTAAATTTCACCGCTCTTGTTGGGTTAATTAGCTAGAAATGAGTCATCCCAGTCAAGGATCTGAAAAAACACCACCGTGTGTACAGAGGATGCCACCTGCTCTGCTTTCACTGCAAGGCCTCGTGCTTCCAGGAAAGTCTGGAAGTGCTGTTGCCACCTCCTCTGCCAGGTTCCCTTCCTTCCCAAGGGATTCAAGACACCTTATTTGATCTACTTTCATGAACAACTCTGGGCCAGGTGAAGCTGTGACCACTACCTGAGGATTTGGCCTTCCATTTCTTTCTGGCAAACAAGGATCTGACATACACTAATCATCATAGGGAGGATTTCATAGTACAAATATTCATAGCAGTAGATCGCAAAAAAGCCACAGACCAATTATTATTCTCCTGAGGGGACTCGAGACTTGCAAATCAGTGTTGAATAATGAATGCAAATAATAAATACATTTGAAATGTCTCCAGCCATTCACAGAACTAAAGGCTGAAATGAATCAAAAAATTATTTCTTCAGCTCTAGTAAGTCAGTGTCTAAGCTATTTTTAACGTGTCCATCACCATGGTATCTGAATTAACAATTACTGAGTGAAGGACCAGTAGAGAGTGCTGCAGATCAGGATTCAGGTGCACTGATAGCTTTGTTATAGGAGATGCTTATACAATATTGCCCATCTTCCTGGGAGCTTAATTGCCCAAATACAGTAACACCATAGGAATGAGAAAAAAATAGAAAGACAAAAGGCTGGCAAATCCCTTTCTTTACCTCCTTCCTAATTCTAAATGTATTAATTGGCAGATCTCATTTTAAGACCCATACACTGATTGAGAAATGTGTCTCACATGATCTGTATGTACAAGAGACATTAACATTAGATAAATCAAAGGAGCATTAGGCAAAAGTTTTCATTCAGTGGGTGTTTGGAGTCTAAATCCTTTGGGTAATTATAAAATTCTAGCCAAAAATAGCTCTGTTATCCTCCTCCATAAAGTTGATTTAACAACACAGCTGGGATGGTTCTAATGTAACTTGGACCTGCTTTTCAGACAAATTTAGATGCATGAATTTATACCTCACCTGAGCATGCAATGAGTGCAACTATGCACGCAATTCAGGTAATTGCATAAACCAATGCACCTAATATATCAGGTAAATGTGCAATTGCCTGATTTTCCTACACCACTGTAGTAACTGACAGGCAAATTGGAGATGCAGTTATTGTATTTATATGTCTAACTTTTGCTGAAAATCTGGCCCACATCCTGCAAATGAGTAACATTATATAGTCACATGCATATGTCCTTCTTAACAAATGGACTTTTTTTAAAGGATTGCTGTGATGAATGAGCAAACCCATAGTATGGAGGTTAACTCTTAAGAGAAATGGAAAGAATACAATTTGGCAGTAAAATCTTGGGCAGTTGATACATAAACTTCTCACAAGCATGAAGACAACTGGCAGGCAAATGTTGAAGGCATTAACACCTACCTTTGAGCGTAATTATTTCAGTCTGTTAGCAGTCTCAGGGCTAATATGCATTTCAAAAACTCTGCAAGAAATCAAAGCTTGGGAGGTCTGTACAAACCATTTCAGAAGGTTGTAAATTTTATTTAAAAAGGAAGAATTTGGGATTGCATAAACACTGAGCCGTTTTCTGACTAAAGACTGGAGCATTTTACAGCTTCAGTCTTTAGCCATAATCAAATCCTCTCTTACATGAAAAAGAAACCTTGAAATGTAAAACTAAATGTACATTTTAGGCAAAATATCTATGTAAAGATCAAAACACTGAGAGCAAAAGACTTCAGTAAAAACTTCCCTCCCACGCACATGCTTTTCAAATTAAATAACATAGATGGATATTTAAGAGGCCAGATCTGCAAAGCCCTTACTCCTGCAAGTCACCCTTACTCACTAGGGTGTCTCACTAAGGTTTTGCAGGACTAGGCCCTAAATCCTTGGAGCAGAAATAGAATGGGCCAAATTCATCCCCGGGGGCAACTGCATTTCCAATAAGATGCTATGTTTCCTTTCCGTTGGTGCACGTATTTTGTTGGCATCTTTAATTATGAAATCAAGGCTGGAGGTATTATGTGTGGGTTCTATCATACAACCCCACCTTTGTGCTGGTCTTCTGTCCCAGCTTGCACAGTGGGGATTGAACCTGTGACCTCCAAAGCTAAAAGCATAATTATCTACAGCTGGAGCTAAGCAGCTATGGTGATAACAGACTCCCATTGAGCACCGGGTGGAGGGGGGGAGGTGCTGCATAATACACCTGACTGGGGGGGAGGGGTTACACTTCAGCATAGGGGCCTTTTAGAGGATTTCTGACACTCTTGGGACCACTACAACCTTCACAGAGAGGCACGTACTGCTCACTTGCATATCAGGCCACCTCTGACCAGTGCAAAGGCCGAAGCCAAGCCACAGCCCCACCGCTGTCCCCTGCCTCCTCACCTACTTGCACTTGGAGGGTGGGGTGGATAGAGGGAGCAATGCCTGCACTCCAGAGCCTACAAGGGCTGCAATTACACCCAGCGGTTACACTGGAGCACAAAGAGGGAGGGGTTCTGGCTCCCCGGCATGCTCCTGGAATAGCTGGACACAGTCTGGCAATGTGCTATTAATAAGGGAAAGAAACTCAGTTCATTTCTAGGGACTTAGGAAACCAGAACGTTTTTAAGCCCAAGAAATGAAGGACCTATTCTGCCCTCCCTGATTCCACATGCAATAAATCCCTAAGGCAACATTAAAAATACAGATACATACTAATAACCAGCTATAGAATTAGCTGTAGAGCTCGCGTGCTTCCCTTATATAAATCTGTTTCAGAGCATGAGAAACTTAAAAAAGGCAAAGATTGGAACTGACTTTTAGTGGAGTCTCTCTACATCTGTTTCTTTCCTGGACCCACTGTTTGTATCATGACACAAAAACCTGGGGATGAGATCTTGACTTCCATTCCCACTGACATCAGGGGGGCTAGATTTCACCATAGAACATTCAAATCATTGTGGGTGCTTCTAATTCAGCCCAAATCATTTACTCACTGTATCAATGGATGCTTGACCTCTTTGTACCTTAGTCAACCCAGCTGGAGAACTGGGAGAGAGGCAGGAGCCTAGTACAATATGAGATATTTGCACAGATATCTAGCTATGTTCCCACAGCAGCCTTACTTGAGAATATGCCTGGGATGGCAAAAACTCAAAAGGTATAGATGTTCAGTCTGGATGGCCATCTCAGCTACTTACACCTCTTGGGTCTGTAGAATAAATCTGAGAAAATTGTGGGGAAAGGGTATTTCATGAGATTTCTGTTGCATCTAGGTTCTGATGGAGCTAACTATACTGGGAAAATCCCCTCTCACTATATCGCGGCACTTCTGTATCCATTTCTGATTCAATAAATGCAAAAGTCCATGATGGTGGAACACAAAGGGGTGGAGGAGGTGGAAAAGAGAGAGAATTTTATCTGACTTTAGTGAGATCAATCTTGGAATGGCTCCAAAATGACAACTAACTCATCTTCGTCAAATGATTACATATAAGCATAAGGGCATTGCGTTATCAGATCATGATACAGTGTCAATGTACATCGATTCAATGGCATGCTGCAACACCCATGACATGTCAGGGACTCTTTAATTGTCCTGTAAATTAACTTGGGCCCCTTTGGACATCTCAGCCTAAATTCACAACAGGTAATAACTTTCTTTTGGGTTTCCCTTTTGTAATGCCAACCATTGCCAAACTCTCACATTTTATTTTCTATTATTATTGGTTCCATCATAGCCGTTATGTGGCATCCAGGAACTTGGGAATAGCAGTGCCTCTTTCACATGAGCTCTGGTGCTCCAGTCGTCAGCATTCAAAATGAAGTTGGCTCCACTCCTGACTCCACTTTCCGAACTCCTTTTGTGTAGAGAGAGTAAGAAAATAAGCATTCTTGAGCCGCTTGATAAATTAATAAGCAAATACATTTCTCCCTTCCAGGAATTTAAAAGTCAAATGCATTTGTTTCCATCTTGGCAGGTGGATGGGCCACTTCTGCAGTAGAGTGAAGTCACTGAATCACATCAGGTAGGATTCTTCTTGCTTCTACTCAGCCCAATGCCATTTCCCCTACTGAGTTCAGAAACACAGTATGTTCAGCCTGCTGTGGAGACCCCCACTACTCTAACCCCAGCCCGATTCTCCATCCCTCACCCAGAAATGATAAAACCTCAACCACGCTACTAAGCACTAAGAGCAGCTGCCAAAGCAAAACCCAATGTGCAGGCCAAGAGTCTCCACATTGGTTCTATCAACATGGCCAACCTGAAAGCAGCAATCGTACACCCACCTCTGCGCTTGGGTTGGTGCAGCAAAGAGTATCAACCACAAGGAGGAGCAGAGAAACATCACACTCAGAACCTGTAAAGTGTTCTGGGCAGCTCAGCCTTGGGTGCCATGGTTATGAAGGTAAACCATGGATGGTAGTGTGGTCAGTGGACATGAACTACAACAGTATGTTAACAAGATCCAAAGTGTATTATTGTTCCCACTGATAGCTATCCATCTCTAGATGAGGGCTGGGATCCTGTCTATGCTACTTATCTGGCTCTCTCATTACCATAGTATCTGAGAGGCTCATCATCTTTTTAATGTGATTAGCTACACAACAACCCTGTGTGGTAGGGTAGTGCTATCATCCCCATTGTACAGGTGGGACAACAAGGCACAGAGAGGCCAAGATTCACACAGAAAGTCTGTGGTAAACCAAGGACAAGAACTCTCATCTCCTGAGTCCCTGGCAGGCAGGCACCTAACCACTTGACCATCCTTCCTCTTCTGTGAAATAGGAACCTTTTTGTATCTGTAAATGCACAACTGCCTCCGTTGGAGATGCCATTGTTCAACACTTTCCCCATGTGGTGTGGGGAAGTTGAATAGAATAAAGGGAAAGTCTTTGAAAGCTGATTGCCATTCTTTCGGGAGGACTTCTGGGATCGCTTCTGGCTCTGGCCAATATTTTGTCATGGGAGGGGATAGATGCTTTGTTTTTCCTTGGGGTTCACATTGTGGCAGCATCAGTATGTTGTTTATTGAGGCTGCAGTGCTAATGGAGGAAAGAAGCTGTATTTATCATCCACATTGTGCAATCTCTCCACCCGCTGCACATTTCCGTCTGGTTCAGAGGCTATTTTTTTTCCGGAGGCCAGAGCTAATCCTACCTAAGTGCAGCTAAGGGCCTACCTACAGCTTGCAAAATGACTTCACATCTTTTATCCCTTAGAACAAGGCTTCTCGGGTTTTTTTCACACTGTGATTTTTATCCTCAGCTACTCAGAACAGCTGTCCATCAACTACAAGCCCAGAACCCTTTACACTGATCCTGCAGTGCTTCAGAGGAGAGGGGTCAGTCCGAGAAATGGTTCAAAAGGAGGTTGTGTTGTGCTTCTGCACCTGGCACACTCTTAGATGCCGTGCCAGTCCAAAATAAGTAATACTGAAAGTTTTAGTGCATTGTTACTAACTCATCAGAGAACTGGGCCTCAAAATAAATGGCCACTGAAAAGACTTTGACAGGTTATATACAAATGTTTTAAACTACGGCATCACCATAATGACAGTGTTATCCTGACTGATGACAGCACCTTTAGCCAAAGGTTTTTCAACAATCATCACGCTTACTGTGACCCCAACAGAAGAAATCTGTCCTCTTTTAAATTGTACTGTACCACCAATTGTCAAGTGATCCAATGGATTTATTAGCTTTTAAGTTTAGTTCACCCATGAAATAGGTAAATCTGAGAGCCAGGCTGAGCAGCAGGATTGAATCAGGTAATACTCAGACTGTAAGCCCACTGGGGCAGGGACTGTCTTTTGGTTCTGTTTGTTCAACACCTAGGACAATGGGGCATGGCTCATGACTAGGGTGCCTAAGTAACAATAACGACACTGTGCATTGAAAGCACAAATATATTTTCTTTCAAAAGGTTGGACACTATCCAGAAGTATTGTTATATGGAGATAGATGTTATTGTGGTTGGGACAATTTCAGTTTCACTAGCAGTGGGAGAGGTGACTATTTTTCAGCATACAGACTGACCAAGAAACCACCTGATAAGCCAGGTCCTCAACTGGTCTAACCTGACTTCACTGGAACTATGCTGATTTATAGCAGCTGAAGATCTATACAATAAACCTGAACAAAATGACAAAAAGATTTTAGAGAAAAATAGTATTTTTATTCTATTATCAAAAGGGTGGGTAGATTAAAAGATACACAGGAGAAGAGACAACTCCCCCATCCAAGAATCAAAGCATAATGCAATGCACTAAAAAGAAATTGTATTGTTAGAAGGCAGATGAAAGCACATGTAAGTTCAGCATGATGTCATGGTTGTTTATGCAGTTAAATTGCTCTTTATCATGCACCAGAGACATAATGACTTTCTAAAGCTCCCACTGGACTGATGGTCCAACTCTGTAATAAATGTTGACAAGTTTTATATAAAACTGTATATCACTTTCAATTCCCACCGTAGCATTTGAACCTGTGATTAATAACCTCACAAATCTTATCTGTTTGAAAATAAGAGGAGCTGGACTTGTTTCCTTCAGATTAGGGTTCAGAGCTTAACAACAGGAAAATAGCCTGCTGAGATCATGAAGGTTTTCATGGCACATAAAAGTAAGAGACCCCCAAAAAATTAAAAATATGTTTAAACATTCATATCCCAAAGCAAATAAGATAGTTCATGAGTCCTGATAACATTGATTCATGCAGTCTGTAACCAAACAATTGTTTTTTATCTGACAGAATAACTGTGAACAGAGAGATAGGCTCTAGTATTTTTAAATTAAAATCCTAACTGGCCGATAAACTGTGCCGCTAAAAATAATATTCAGAGTCATATTCCTTGGTGATTTGTCAAAGTGAAATGAGAAAAGCTTTGGAAAAAAAGACAGAGCAAAGTAGGACAGGACTTTAGATTCCAGGTCCATATTTGGCTTTGACTATGGCCAGAATCCAAAACTGTACTGGGGGAAAAACATATCGCTAGGGACTAAGCTTAAAAATACCCAGCATCCTCCAACTTTATTGTGGGGTCCCTCAACAGTTCACAGACCACACGGGGCTAAAGAATTTTTAAAAAACCCAACAGCACAGAGTTAAAAGTCCCCTGATGGACGAGGTGAGCAAAGCAAACATCTGAGGGGAGAGAGAGAGAAAAAGCAGATTTCTCTAACCTTCAAGCTAATATTCTGCACAGAACAAAAAATAACTGTTTCAGTGGACTCAGGTTACCCCTAATCTTAGTCTCCAGGCTGCTGCTGTACAAAGGACAAAACTTTAATGGCTGTAAAATCTGGTAATTATACAATAACTTGTTCAGGCTGGTTAATACCAATTCAGTGGTGGTGGAGAAGTCCCCACACAAGGACATATTGTGCCCTGGGATACGTGTGTTATGTGGTACATACAAATTTATTTTTATTCTTAATTCACAAACTGGATCAAATCATAGAGATTCATAGATTAAGGCCAGTTGGGACTGTTAGATCATCTAGTCTGATCTTTGGTATAATAATGGCCAGAGAAAATCATCCCATTACTCCTCATTTGAGCGCATGTTTTATTTGACAAAGGCATATCTCCCAGAAAGACATCCAGTTTTGAAGACAAATATTTAAAGTGCTCACAAGTCCTTACTAGGAAAAATATGGCAGGATATATGGGGATTGAATAACTACATTCATGCTAGGCAAAGTTCTGCTCTTGAATGAGAGTGACAAGTTTCCACTGACTTAACAAAACTTGTGTACAAATGCCTAGAAACAAAGGAAAGTCCAGACTAGGTCAGACCAGGGTGCACCTATTCCAGTCCACCAGCTGCTTCAGAGGAAGGAACAAAGAACTCTGCAGTAGGTGGTTATGGAATGGCTTGCCCCAGGGAAAGTTCCCTCCCCAACTCCAATAGTTAGAGTTGGGATCTACCCTGAAGCCAGAAGTGTTTCTGTCCCTTCCAAGGCTGTTAGTTATTTTTAAAATCCTTACTGTTGTGACTCTAGATATTCTTGTTATGTTTATAAATGTCCAGTCCTTTTCTGAATCCTGCTGAGGTCTTGGCCACAATGACATCTTGTGGTACTGAGTTCCACAGGCTGTGTGGGAAAGTATTTTCATTCCACACATTGTTCTTTGCTTTAACTCTCAATGGGTGAACTATTTTAAGCTAACAATTTACTCAAATTATTTGTGAAGTGGGCATTGTTTTTGCTAATGTGTTCTTCGTTCACAAATCTTCAATGAATAGTTTGGGAGAATAAATATTATTCATTGTTCACAAAATGGTCACTAGGAGAATCCATTGTTTTTTATTTGGTATTCCTGCCATGTGAATGGTCACTATATGTTTTTAAAAAGAACAGGAGTACTGTGCCACTTTAGAGACTAACAAATTTATTTGAGCATAAGCTTTCATGGGCTACAGCCCACTTCATTGGATGCATAGAATGGAACATATAAGAGTATATATATACATACAGAGAAGATGCCACACCAGCTCTAAGAGGCTAATTCATTAAGATGACCTGTTACAGCCGGTATGGCATCTTCTCTGTATGTATACATATACTTTTCTTATATGTTCCATTCTATGCAGCCTATGAAGTGGGCTGTAGTCCACAAAAGCTTATGCTCAAATAAATTTGTTAGTCTCTAAGGTGCCACAAGTACTCCTGTTCTTTTTATGGATACAGACTAACACGGCTGCTACTCTGAAACTGTCATTATATGTTTTTATGTTCCCTAGCTGGATAACCTAATTTTTAGCTAAACAGGAAGAACTGCAACTTACAGTCTGTCAGCATACATCTATGAAGATGATATGCAAACAATATTTATTGATATAGGTCCAGATTCTCCAGTCTGGCCAAAAAGTGCATAGGGTTAGGTTGGTGTGAGAAAGTGTTATGTCCACTTCCTGTTCCCCCAAATCTATGCTAATCTGATCCCCAGTGCAAGACAGAGTATTAAGGGAAACTGTGTCTTGTGCCAGCTGACAACCAGGATCAGTTGGATGACCTCGTGTCTTGGCAGTGCTCCTTTTCCCCTGGCCACACCCACTACACTGGGGTGAGGGCAGAAAGGGAGGCACCATAGAAGGCACTAGCCTGCCAGAGAATTCATTTCACAAAGGGAATCCTCCATGGCCACAAGGTTAACAATAATTTTGCACCAAAAACAGAGTGGCCATGAATCTAGCCATAGACTATACAGATATCTAGGAAGCCTTTACTCCACATACTCAAGCTAACCTTCTTGAGACCATGTCTATTATTTAACAGTACAGCTGGTTGAAATTCTTTGGAATATTTTCACAAAAAATGGCTTTTTTGTCAAAACACAAATTTCTGAGATTCCTTTTCAATGATATTTTTGAGGTTTTTCATCAAAAGTCACCATAAATACTCAGTAACTAAACCTTTTTGAAAGTCTTTTGGGTCTCAACAAATGAAAACTTTCAGCTGATCAAATGAAATTTTTTAGTAAACTCCACAACTTTTGCCTGGTTGGCTGATTTTTTTCAATTCCCAGTTTCCAAATAAAAAATAAAGAAAGAATAATTAATTTCAAGATTTTTGTTTCTTTGAAGTAAATCCAAAAAAATTATAGAAAACTGTCAACAAAACAAAAAGCATTGTTTATATTTTCATCAACATTTTCTGTGGGAGGAAAAAAACACCATTTCTTAGTAGTTCTGTTCCACAGTTGTGAATGGGAACAGAGTTAGTGTAACATGGGTGTGACAGAATGTACCTACCCTGCACTGATTCAGCAAGGGTTAAGCACTCTCTGTGGGCCAAGGAGGTCATGTCCCCTACTCCCTGCTGGGCATGCTCCAGCTGAAACCAGGATATAAAAGGGAGCAGCTCAGTTCAGTCTGGGCTGACTGCGGAAGGGAACAGAGTTGTGTTGCGGGCTCCTGCAAAGAGGCTGCCAGTGCCCCAGGAGGTACAGACCAGCCGGGCTGTGGAGCCAGCCAACCCCCAGATACCCAACACCACAAACAACAGTGAGACTGCGGAACCCCTCAGACTACCAGCCATGGGAGGACAGATAGGAAGACGGCGTAAAACATAAGTCCTTACATCAGAGGCCTTGGCTAAAGGGGCAGTCAAAACTTTGCTGCTATAAAGCAAAATCAGGCTGTGAGGTAGAGGCAGGCCCTGCTCACAGAATCTGGCAAGAACAGGCTGATATTGCAAAACCACACATTCCTATGAGGTACAAGACACAGAGCACTCATGCATTCCAGAAGTGTGGTACTAGACCACCTCAATACGAGAACATTCCCTAAAGAGAATGGGAACACGCTGACTCCTCCTAAAGATAAGGTCAGGATGACAGTGTGATGAATAGAGATGTACAAGGTGATCGGTGGTAACCGGCTACGTCAGAGGGTGTCAGCTAACTACATCAGAGGGGAAGTACGTAACTTGTTGGTATTGATGTATAAAATGGAGTCTTAGAGAGGGAGTGTCTTTGTCTGGCTGAAGGGAGAATGGAGAATCCTGCCATTCACTGAACCAATCCATTGGCATGGGCATACATGCACTGAGTGTATTTGTAGCAAGTATAGGACACCAATACCGTGCTCTGTTGGCAATAAATCTGACCAAATTCCTTCCCTGAAAACCAAGTCTGTGAATTTATTGGGCAGTTCAATCAAAGTCTATCTCCATTATCTGCACAGAGCTGGGACAGCACACAGACAGAACGCACATGCAGCCAAACATCTGACCACAGGAAGTAGCCCTGAGGAACTAAGCATTGATCCGGTTGAGGTACCGGTCTTTGACTCAGCATGTTTTGGAAGGATCCCCACTGAGTTGGTGGCAGATAACCCCACCCCAGATAAGACCCTGGGCTGAGACCTGGTAGAGGAGGGAGGGCCTGGGTCTCCCTACCCCAGCCTCTGTCCACCCCTGGATGGCAGCCCACCACCCTCTGGCCACTAGGTCACACTGCCCTGCCACAATGGGTGGTTCTATTGACTCTGGCCACCGGGCCACTCTGCCCTGCCACAGAGGGTAGCTCTATTGACTCTGGCTGCTAGGCCACACTGCCCAAGCTAGAAGGGTAGTCCTAGTGACTCGGGCCATCTGTCCATGATCTGTCCCTGATCATTTTGCCATGCTGCCTTAGAAGCCAGGGCTGCTATGGTAACTGGAAAAACTAGGCCACTTTGGCCACCCTAGCTCTATTTTAATTCCCCCACAACCTGACACCCCCCGATGGGATGGACCTACCCCACAACAATGGGAAACACCACTTCTTCAGAGACAGTAAAGCTGCTATTGTTTAACAAGAAGAAGCATAAATGAAGGAATATGGAAACCAACCCAGTTTAAAATAGGAGGTTGCATTTCGTAATACAGGGCAGCCCACACTCCCTTGCAATTACAGAGCCTGGAACAACAGAGAGAGAGAGAGATTATTATTAATTACATGTATCATTCTAGTGCCTTGGAGGCCTAGTCATGGACCATGACCCCATTGTGCAAGGTGCTGTATAAAGAACAAAAAGCTGCACACAAGGAGTTCTGCTTTAAATGCCATCTTTTGTTAAAAGGGAAATAAAATAGTCATAACTTGCCCAGGAATTAAAATAATTATCACGGCCAATGACAGTTCAGAAGATGAACAATATGTCATGAAAGAAAAAAATAAAACATGGGAAAGCAGAGAACCACAAATACATGAAATGCAGCATCTCATGAATACACAGACGTATAGTATAAGAAGAAAGAAATCGGTGTTGTCCACAAGAGGTCTCTAGAGGCTTTTATATCCACATTGTGACCTGATGTCCTGTCATGTAATGAAATACATCATTTGGGCCTGGATTATTAGTAAATTAGTTGTCCTTATACCTTTTGCAGCAAGGTACACTGAAAATATTACAGACATTCATTAATAAAGACTATGCAAAGTCCCTTTGGGTTACCGCATCTCAGCAACGGTAACACATCACCCCACCTAGACAAACTTTGCCTCAGGGCTTCTTCATATTTTGTTGTTTAACTTTGTTTTTCAAGGCCTGGGGCAAATTTCCTTGAAGTAACATTTGTTTTGATGCCATCATGGATACAGAACAACCAGCAGTCCCAAGAGATATCAAAAAAGAACTGAAAGACTCATGCTAATAAAAGCTATCCATTCTTTTGGTGTGTGAATTAAAAAAGTCCTGTGAGCATTTCCTTATCTAAACAAACATTTTAACTTTTAACATTTAACTTTTGTTCTCACTATTACTGAAAATGAGGCTAAAAATATTCTCTTAAGGCTCTACTCCTTGTAGTCTTACCTATACACCAATGTAGAAACCAATATACAAATGAAAGATCTACATTCATGCAACATTATGACTGAGATTTTACTAACAGTTAGGAAACACACACTTAACATTCCCTAACTCAGCTTCTTTGCATGGATTTATTATGACCACATATGCTTTAAAATACAGTATTGGCCAAATATTTTTAAAATGGCATCTAATGTTGTACCCACACTTCCTTTGTCCTCAATGCATTTCAGGAACAGCTGATAGCATTTAGATATCTAACTGCTTGATTATGCCTCCAGATCAGGTAGCCAGACGTCTAAATGCTATTATTTGCACCCACAATTCATTGCAGGCACAAAATCGCAGGTGCAAAATTAGAAGCTTGGACTGAGGCTCCTTTATGTACAACTTAGCTAAGTTGTTGTTATGAAAATCATGACCTTGAATTTCCAGACTTGGTGCAATTAAAGTCTTAATCATAACATTGCATTAAAGAGTTTTCTGATTGATTTTTTTTCTAAAAGGCAAAGCCAAAAACAACACTGAGTGAAGCCCAGTAATATATGTGCTGAGTTGCCCGACTAATGAAGCTGTGCAGGATATCCCACACAGAAATAGGGTCTAACCAAAGCTCTGCTAAAAGTTTGATTCAAACCACAGGCATTATAAGTAGTTGGGGAGTTGCCATGGTAGGCCTGGTTTATATTTAAAATTTATACCAGAATAGCTATGTTGATCGGGGGTGTGAAAAAACACCCTCTGGCGACATTGCTATGCCAACAAAACCCCCAGTGTAGACGCAGCTAAGTCAACAGAAGAATTCTCCCATTATTTGTAGCTAAAGTCATTCGGGGAGGTGGTGTTCCTACACCGGAAGAAAAACTCCTGTCGGTGCACACTACACTAGGGGGTCTCAGAAAAGGTAATAATCTAACAACATCCAGAGTTAGTGCATAAAGAGCAACACCTAGGAATACAAATGCCAAGGCAGAATGCAGATAATCTTCACATATAAAGGATAGAGAGGAAATAAGTGACATGGACTACAAGGGCCACTTTCAGATTCAACTGTTGGACTATAGCTGAGCAAATATACCTTTCACTATACTCATTGTAACTTTGTGAATGATCCCACTGATTTCGGCAGTATTCCCTATCTGTAAAATGTGAAATTCCCCTAGAAACGATTGAACCTTTCAAAATTGTCCAAATTTTTAAGGGAACCCAAAGTTGTGGAAAAACTATTCATGAATTTTCATTGCTTTTTGAAACATTCAGGCACTCCAGTTTCACTAAAATAAACACTCACGGAAAATACATTTTACAGCAGAACAGTCAAATAGTCACAGAAAGCAAATTTTAACTTTGTGTTGTTTAGTTACAGGGTTATCTGATCAGAGAATAGAAAAAATACCGCATGGCTGACACGACAAAAGTTTTGCTTATTCACACTTACCAGCTCGAGTGCTATCTGTAGAACAAAAATGAGTTTCTGAAAGAATCTATAAATCATTGTGAATGATAGATACATTCTGAGAATGTTGTGATTTGTTCTCAAAAAATTCACAAACAGAAAATGAGGGCAAATTCATTGATCAAATCAGTGGTTATGAATTAGTCACCCATCTATATACCATGTGACAACATTCTTCCAATTTCTGTGACTTAGGGTATGGCTACACTTGGAGGTGTGCAGCGCTGGGAGTTACAGCTGTCTTCGTACAGCTGTGTAGGGACAGCGCTGCAGTGTGGCTACACTGACAGCTACCAGTGCTGCAGTGTGGCCCTTTGCAGCATTTGCAGAACACACAAAATTGTTGGATGTGAGGCATTAAATGAGGTGCCTCATTCCACCGTGTTCAAGTGGCTTTCATCTGTATTTCAAAGTGGGTGCTGAGTAGGGCGCAGTGGGGCGGAGAAGAGTGATTTTTAGCTGCAGTTCCTGCTTGCAAGTCTCAGTTCAGAGACTAAGGACTTGATGCGATACATCACAACCTGCAATCATCTTTTAATAAGTCTTCGAGCCGTCCCCCAACCCCTCTACTTATAATAAGTGCAATTATGCACTCCTAAGCTCGCATGCTTCTCCGCCCCCCTCGCCCTGTGGCTTACTCTAATCAAGCAACGCTGTTGACACATTCAAAGACAATTCCCCTACCTCTCTCGCAAAAAGGAGCGATGTTATGATTTTTATAGACTGCACGCTCCGGGGAGCTCGGTTCTTCCTTTTAGTTGTGACAGGCTATTCCATGGGGATAATACCTATACCTAAGGAGGCATTCGTGCTATTTGGTGGCCACACCTGCAGACTCCAAAAGCAGCGCGCATCACAGCCTTGCATCTACCCTAAACGACCACGGTGTAGCCCGCGCGGTGCAGCCAGGAGTTGCAAGCGCCTGGATTGCCTTGCATGGGTGGTGGACAGTCTACGTTGCCAGCACTGGGTAACCCACACCAGCGCTGCAAACTCTCCAGGTGTGAGCATGCCTTAGCCCCTCCAGGAATGCAGAGATTGAAGCCAGCACATTCCATGGGCCACAATTATTCTTCTTTCTGCTCTAACTGCTTGGCTAGCTTCCTGAAATGGTCTTCATATACACAGGTTCGTTCGCACATCCATGCACTAATTAAGTTCGCCTGTGCCTCAGAAGTAGCAAAACCAACTTAATGAGCACATCTAAACAACACTACAAAGATTTTTATCATTAAGAATTGGCTTGTTTTGTCTAGCGCTCTAGCATATGAATGGATTCACAACACATTGCGGTGCGAAGTCCAGACACGGTGTGTCACCAATTACCTTGGTGAGCCAGCGGCAGTCCTCGCTTCGACGAAGCGCGCCAACCTGAAGCAAGTTAATCACCCGCCCTCTACTCACACGCAAACTACACTACACATCGCAGAACACCCAGGAACCAAATCCCTGTAGCAAACCTTGTGCCCTCTCTGTCCTCCATATCTCCTCTAGCGAACACATCAGTACCCAACGCCACATCAGCCACCTCGGCTCTCTCATCGCAATATCATGTGCTATTGCCATCATGTGCAGCAATGCCTCTGTCATGTTACATTGGCCACTGGACAGTTCTTATGTAACGATAAATGACACACATCGGACAACAGGATGGCAACTACAAAAGCCAGCTAGTTACACTTCACCTCCCTGGAACTAATTCTATTAACAGGATTTAAAAGTCACTATTCTTGAACAAAAAAACTTCAGAAACAGACTTCAAAGAGAAACAGCAGAACTAAAATTCATTTGCAAATTTAATACCATTAATTTGCGCTTGAATAGGGACTGGGAGTGGCTGGCTCACTACATAAGCAGCTTTGCCTCTCCTGGAATTGACACCTCCTCATCTATTATTGGGAGTGGACTACATCCACCCTGATTGAATTGGCCGTCAACACTGGTTCTCCACTTGTGAGGTAACTCCCTTCTCTTCATGTGTCATATAATGCCTGCATCTGTCCCTTTCACTCCATGCATCTGAAGAAGTGAGATTTTTTACCCAGGAAAGCTTATGCCCAGATAAATCTGTTAGTCTGTAAAGTGCCACCGGACTCCTAGTTCTTTTTTACACAAATACAGTGCGGAATTGGCGGTGTTTTAACTGCAGATGATGTCCTAGAAGATATATGAGAAGTTGGGGCCCTGCTCCATGACTGGGGCTACTCGGTGCTACCGCAGTGAAAGTATTAAATAAAAGTTGTGATAGTATTTTGGACCAGGCCTGAAAATATCCAACTTTTTTAAAGCTGGAAAAGTAGCTAGTCAGAATACATATTAAAGCCTGAATCTGACAATTCCAGGCCTAGTGTAATGAAAGATAATTTGGCAACCTTAATACTTGCTACATAAAAAACCAAAAAACATGCAGCCCTGGCTTCATACTAAAACACCAACACAAACTTATTCCAGCTATGTAGGGAAACATGACTAGCTGCACCAAACATCTTGAGTGCCCACTCACATATCACGATGCCACTCCAAGCTCTGTGCATGTCTCCTTGCTGCTAACTTGTCAACTAATATATTGCACCAGACAGTGGCTTGTCTTCCAACTAGTTGTGTAATAAAGGACATTTATGATGGCATTTCAAAAGTACACAGCTATTGGTTGGACTCTGTTCCCACTGAAGTGATTTGGAAAATCCCCATTGACCCCAATGGGTGTGAGCCAAGTTAAGCCAACCCTGAAGGCTTTTGAAAATCCTACGGTTAATATGGGGGGGGGGGGGTAGCTCCGGTGGTTTGAGCATTGGCTTGTTAAGCATAGGGTTGTAAGTTTAATCCTTTAGGGGACCATTCAGGGGCCTGGGGATTGGTCCTGCATAGAGCAGGGGGTTGGACTAGATGACCTCCTAAGGTCCCTTCCAATCCTGATATTCTATGATTTCTTTCTGTCACTTCCTGGCTATTCACACCATTTCCCTGTATAACTTCATGCATATTCTGTGCACTTCTTTATATCATTTACCTGTTCAACATTTTGGTGCCTTTCTGGGAGATATGCATTAGCCAAAAAAGTTATTGGGCACAACACAGAAGTAACTGGATAAATTCTATGGCCTATGTTATACAAGAGGCCAGCCTAGATGATCTAATGGTTCCATCTGGCCTCAAAATCTATGAATCTATACAAACTGCTACCTCAGTTGTAGACTCTCTATTCACTAGACTTCCCCTCATCCTTACCACTGAGCATGGCCCCAGCTGTTGGTGTTGCACCCTCATCAAGTTGTAAGGAACCAGTCTGCCCACATTCACCTCTGGGAACTCTAAGGCCATCTGATGGTCTAATATTCTCCTCCTCCTTCTAGCCCTGCAGAACAGAGAGGAAAAGAACGTCAAAGTAAGTTTCAGGCACTAGACTGGAAGTAAAGAGAGGCTTAGAAGCTCTAAGCAACACAAACACCTTCAAGATTCACCTGAGTACAATGTCTGCCGATCTATGCCGTAAGACTTCTCCAATCTCTGAGTGCATTAAGAAGAACAAGTCCTCATCTGGCAAGAAACCCTGTTGGGAATGACAAAGGTTATTGGAGATATTGTGACTCCAGGTGTTCATTGTATCACATGATTAGAGGGACGCACTGCCAACCAGTGTAGGGCTAAAATATATTTATTCCCATTTAACAAGATCTACTGTGTGTGAAAATTTTTCATTAAAATAGGGGTTGGTTTATTCAAACAAACAATCTCAAGCACAGTTGGAAATTGAAACACAGGATCATTATCCTTGTTCGTATTAGCATAAGAATAACCACGCTAGCTTCATAACTCAAGTGAAATGCAAAAAGTATTTTCTATGTTAACTTCCCCAAACTGTCAATTAACAAATATGCCTGTTCTCTAATAGACAGCAGGTTGAACCAAACATAATGATAAGGAAGTATGCACAGTCAACAATGCACAATCAGCCTGTGGAATTGATTGCCAGGGGATGTTTTGAAGGCCAAAAGTATAACTGGATTCAAAAAAAGTATTAGATAAGTTCATGGAGAATAGGTCCACCAACAGCCATTAGCCAAGATGGTCAGAGATACAGCTCCATGCTCTGGGTATCTCTAAACCTCTGACTGTCAGAAGCTGGGGCTGGATGACAGGGTACGATGGATCATTCAGAATTGCCCTGTTCTGTTCATTCCCTCTGAAGGAGCTGGCCGTGACCACTGTCCGAAAACAGGAAGGTGGGCTAGATCAGGGATTCTCAGCGTGACTGCATCACAGCCCTCTTTTGACAACAAAAATACTACACAGCCCCAGGATGAGGGACTGAAGTTTGAGTGTGCCCAACCCTGCTGCGCTGGGCTGGCGGGCTAAAGTCCAAGTCCCACTGCCTCAGGCACGGGGGAGGGCAAAGCCAAAGCCTGAGCCCCACTGCAGGGGGTGGGGGGGGCCCTATAACCTGAGCCCTGCCCCCCAGGACTGAAGCCTGGGGCTCAGGCTTTAGCTTTGGCTTTGTTTCCAGGCGGTAGGGCTCAGGCGTTGGCCATGCAACCCCAGCAAGTCTAATGACAGCCCTGGGGACCCCATTAAAATGGGGTCATGACCAACTTTGGGGCCCCAACCCACAGTTTGAGAACCACTGGGCTACATGAACCATTGATTTGATCCAGTACGGCTATTCTGATGTTCTAATGTGTTGAGAAATTGGATGCACTATACTGGTGAATGGACTATACGAAAAACTGATTTGAGGTTCTATCTTTTATTCTCCGTCTGCCACGCCAGTCTCATTACTGCTTAACTTGTAGGCTCTTTGTGGCAGGGGCCATCTCTTTGTTATGTGTTTGTACAACACCCAGCACAATGATCTATGATTGTGCTACTGTGATACAAATAAGAAATATTAATAATTAAGCCACAGATTCTCATTTAATTTGGAGCATCATCATGGATGTCAAACCTGTAATTTGCCTGCTCTCAAGGAAAATAACTGGTGTTTAGCTAGATGTGCCTGTGAATTTCCTTAGAAAGCTGCCAAAGGTTATTCAAGGGGAGGGAATGAGGGGAGCATGTCAGGTAGAGCAATCATCTTCTGTGGCTTTCTCCCCAGCTCCAGCATGATTACTCAAGCTGGGTGAACCGTGAAGCATTTATTTGACTGTAGTCAAAGTTTTAAATACATTCACTTTGACTCTAATCAGGGTCCTTTTGCATCTGCTTTATGAGACTATTTGAGCAGCTAGGTTCTGATACCACTAATGTTTCTGGACAGCAGAGTTCAAAGCCACCTGCCCTTCAAAACTATTTTAAAATGCCCATGCACTGTGGGGGCTGGAATTGCTTGCTTGCTTATTGAATCTGGGGATATGCATAACAACGGGTGGCTTATCTAACCAATCACAACTAACCACCACTGCTTGAATATCATATATTTGCAGGGCACTGTTGGTGATCAATCCACAGAATCAAAAAAAAAAATTCTCAAAAATAATCATCCGCTACAGATTGGAAATTCCATACTGAGGACATGGGATCTGTTAGCAGACACTGGACAAAAAGGGGATTATATTTTATCAAACTATTTGTTATGAACTGTTCACTCAGGTCTAGTAATTAACAGGCTTTTGCTCCTCTCAGCCACAGAGCAGGGTGAGCAAAAGCCCCCCAATCTCTACATATTGCAAGGTGACTCCATGGATCCATTTTTCTAAATTTTGCACTTTTCCCTTAGTCTTTAACAACTGGAATTATAGCCTGGAAAAAAAAACAAACAAGCAATTGGATATTCACTTTGGTATTACAGGTTCAGCTCGCAGAACTCTTGGATAGTAGAGAATATTCTGCATCTGGGGGTTTATAAACATACACATATGCAAACAATTTCTAAAAGGAAAATATCCTAAATGCCAATTTATATACACTCTACCCCAGATTAAAATAAACATAAGACATTCACCCCTTCTCCTGCAGCCAGGGCCGGTGCAACCATTTAGGCGAACTAGGCGGTTGCCTAGGGCGCCAAGATTTGGGGGCGCCAAAAAGCGGCGCCCCCCCCCCAAATTTTTTAAATGGTTGCAGCGGCCGCTGCGTAGTCTGAGCTGCCAGAGGCAGCAGCTGCCTGCAGCCCAGCAGCTGAGGCCCCCGGGGTCAGCACACAGCGCGCGGCAGTCCGGTAGCTTAGGGCGCCCGGTCAGGAAACGCGCGCAGCGGCCGCGAACCAGGGCGTCCCGGCTCAGGGAGCCGCCGCGGTGGGCCGGGCAGCACCGGGAGACGCTCCGGGTCAGGAACCCCGCGGCGGCAGTTCGGAGGCCGGGGCGCTCCGGGTCAGGAGCCGCGCGGCGGTCGGCGGCCCAGGGCGTCCCCCACCCAGGGTCAGGAGCACGGCTCCGGTGGACATGCCCGGCATGCCTGTGGCAGCTCCACCGGAGCCGCGAGACCCGCGCGGGGGGCGGCGAAATGTCCCGGTGCCTAGGGCGTCAGAAATCCTAGCGCCGGCCCTGCCTGCAGCCAAAGATCTGGATAAATAGATGGACTTTGAACCATGAATGCCCTGAAGATCAACACTCCTGAGCTCTGTTGGTCAAACAGGGGAAACAAATTCCTCCAATCAGCCCCAAATATTCCAGTACAGGAACTATAAGCTCAAGCGATCAGTTGATCTTAGCCCTCTTAGCAGAAAATGGTAGGAGAGCAGTCTCTCTATTAGTTAGTTCCCAACCATCCAGGACTGTTAAAGGAAAAGTCAGCTCTTTGACTTGAACCCAAAAGAGACTAGAGTGTCAGTGTAATCCACTCCCATAGGTCAGATATACTGGAGCATTCTGTACTTAGTGTTCTTCCAATGGATCCCCATGGATCATTAACCCATTCGGGAGATGTCAAAGACAAGAAACATGTCTGACAAAATGATCACAAACGTTGGGATTTGCTGGCTCCCAGGCCAAGCTCAAAAAGAACAGGAGTACTTGGGGCACATTAGAGACTAACAAATTTATCTGAGCATAAGCTTTCGTGGGCTACAGCCCACTTCATCAGATGCATGCAGTGGAAAATACAGTGGGAAGATATATATATATACACACAGAGAACACGAAACTCTTGTTCTTTTTGAGGATACAGACTAACGTGGCTGCTACTCTGAAACAGGCCAAGCTCAGTCCACTTCCCTATGCTGCCTCTCCTGACTCTGCTATAAATTGTCATAGTTCTGTTGACTTCAACTGGGTTATGACAATTTACACCAGTTGAGGAACCGGTCCTAAGCCAGTAAATCTCACTGATTTGGTTGAACAGTATGCCCTAGGATTTCTGCCTGTTACATGGAAAATGAAAACTACTGCCGTCAAGAGGGGTTGCAGTGTGAAATCATTTGCTCAACAACACTACAATAAGCTCCAAAGAAATGTTCTCTTTCCTAAGCTCTTCCTGGGCTCAGTGGTGCCTTGGAAAACAACGGGAGTACCAGTGTGACTTACCTCAACTGACCTGGGCAACTTCACAGACAAAACATCTGGGCAGGTGCGACCGAGCACGGCAATCACAGCCATGGCCTCTGGGGTCCAATCTGGCACAGGAGAGGAAGGAATTGAGGAAGTATTTGTGGATAGTGCTATGAGGATTTCAGCTGTCAGAAAACCTATGATTTTTCTTTTTGTACACAGGCCACAATAACTTGTCATGTTGTTCCATCCTTCATGCTGCTTTAAGTCAAGAGGGAGATTTCAAAGGGCTTTATTCATGTTCACTAAGTGGCTAAGTAGTGTAGCTAAATCTAGTAAGTAGTGGCTGTTTACACCATTAGCAATTCTGGGCCTGATTTTCAGTAGGACCTCAAACAGGTCTCCTTCTCCTGTGGGTAACCCACTGGTGAGGATATGTAACAGGTCCTTGTGCCCAATCCACTGGGGATATGAGCCTTTCACAGCCCTAGCGAGAGAAACTTGGCTTTTTAACTCAGACTGTCACAGCTTATGCTTATTGCTCTGGAGGGGCCCAGAAACAGAGCTGGAACTTCTCTGTCATAATTTATGAATACTGTATGTTGATCTGGTATTTGGGATATTTATTGTATGATCATGTTGATTTAGTTTAATAGGGAGTTGTCAGAAAAAGCAAGCAGGAAGGGAAACAATGGCTTAAAATAAATCGCCCCACGGTAAACACTTAAGGATTGTTAAGACATAAGCCTGAACTGTGAGCTTTAAAGTGTTTACCTACTAGATCCAGCCAACCTACAGAAGGTTTTGACAAGCAGGAGCAAGGCCTAAGAAGGAGCAGATTAAAAGGGCTATAGCGATTAAATAAAGAACACTTACACAGGCCCTGCTGAGGGTGCTTAAGAAAGTTAGATCTGCCTAAGTTATCATCAGGGGACGGTAAGTCTTTAGGTAGACTGTTATTTTTAAATCCTTTTTCTCTCTAAATCTTTTGAGCCTAGATTATTCTAGTTCATAGATTCTAGGACTGGAAGGGACCTCGAGACGTCATCGAGTCCAGTCCCCTGCCCTCATGGCAGGACCAAATACTGTCTAGACCATCCCTGATCGACATTTATCTAATGGTTCCTTCTGGCCTTAAAGTCTATGAATTTACAAGGTATTACTGCAAAAAAAAAAGACAGGGAGACAAAAGGAAAGGGAGAAAAGCCAAGCAGGCCACAGGAAGAGTAAGGCAAACAAAGAAGGGAGAAGGAAAAGGAGGAAGGACAACAAAGAAAAGAGTAGAGCGGGTGAGTCATTCTGTCATCGGAATTGCCTCATTCTTCTGGGAAAGAAAAACTCTAAACAGCTCCACCTTGTGGTATCGCTGCCAACTTCCATATGAAGAGATTGCGGATTACAATTTATAGAGATATGTACTAGTAACTTTCATTGATCACTGCACTAATCACAAACCAGCACAATCCAATCAAGGTTAGCAAGGTACACGCATCTTGTTACTCACATTCATTCTGAGCAGAACTGTCTGTACTCTGATCTTAGAGTAGTTATACTCATAACTCCCATGGAAATACAGACATTGGCAGACTGGATCAGCCCTGCGGTCTATCTAGCCCAGTATCCTGTCTCTGACGGAGACTAGTCCAGCTGCTTCAGAGGCAGGTGCAAGAAACCCTGCAGTAGGCAGTTCTAGTCCCCACATAGTTCCATCTCCACACTCATCAGAACAATATCATTTTTAAACTGCCTCCTGCGTGCTTCTATACAGACACAGACTGTATGTTCTAACTTGGGTGGTTCAGGTTAGGCACCTAACTCCATATTTAGGCATCTGAATTAAATGTGTCCTGATTTGCAGAGCTACTGAGCACTTTACAACAAGGCTGAGGTGAGGGGAGTAGGGGCACAAAGCTCTATTATTACTGGAAAACAAGAAAAATATTTGAGATGTTTGTCCAGCCACTCTTCGAATTTCACCTCCCCCTTGGATTAGAAAGAGTGCAGTTGCTGCTTCTTTCTGTAAGTCTATAATACAAATCCCTTGTAAACTGAGCAGACCCCTTTGCAGTTCTTTGTCTCAGTCTGTGCTGTTATCTATAACTGGATTAAACATCTTGTTAGGTAATTCGCTCCAAAGGGGGTTTAATTCTAGTGAGAAAGCTCCAGTGCTTCTCAGCTGCTCCACAGGTTTATCTCCTTCTCCTCCCTTTGGTTTTATGATTTATATTACATTTTATAGCCAGATTAGAATGAACTTCACTTGCACTGTTTCTACTCTGTAATATTTCTCCAGTGTCTCTTGTATAAGTTCTAAAGACAATGCAAAAACCAACATCCCAACTGTGAAAGAATAAGGCATCTGCATGGAGTAAATTCATAAAGCCCTTAAATCAGATCTTTCAGTGAGAGTGATTTATGCTCTGAATTCTAGAATTCTATTTGTGCTTTAAGGCTTTAACTTAAACACAGATGTTTATGGTTCTGTGAGGAGCAACTTCAGATCAAGAAAGAATTAACTGAATTTTTAATGGGAAATGTGAGGGACTCCAGAGATGTCTGGATTCTGATAAATTGGTATTTTTTTACTCATTTGGACTGTTTTTGATTCATTTCATTGTTGGACAGAGAGCTCAACTTTTAGACAACTTTATTGAGAATAATCTATTTCCTGAGTAATTCCTCTTGTTTTCTGGAGAAAACTCAGTCATGCAGTACAGTTTGTGATAACTTATTCCTCCCGGTGGAGCACTCTGGGATTCACTAAGTCTGTTATTTGGTTTTACAAACTGTAGAGGCTAAAAACTAAATGCAGCAAAAGTTTGCTACAGCTTTCCACCTTGCAATGGAAACACATAAGGCGTTCCTAGTGGGGTTATATCTGCTGTCGTTATACAAAAGACAATCACCTAACTTCAGGTAACATTTGACACCAGCAGAAAAGTTAAAGGGAAATAAAGGTCTAGGTGTGTAACACAGTGAAACCATTTTCCAAATTAGATAACTAGCTAGGGAGCAATTGACCAGAAGTGCTTAGAATGCCAGTCCCATCCTGGTCCATCTTTAAAAGCATCTGTGTCTTTAAATTTAGCAAATCTAGGCAGCCCATATACTGCTCCAGTGGGAGTTGCAAATATTTGACTTGGCTCATTTACTTCATCTATCCAGGTCCCCCAGGGTATATCTCCACTGCTGCTGGGAGCCTACCTCCTAGCCCAGGTAGATCTGCTCAATACGGGCTAGGTCTGCTCAAAGCTAGTGCTCTAAAACTATTAGTGTGGCTGTTGTGGTATGGACAGCAGCCCAAGGTAGCCACTCAAGTTCTGACCCGAGGGTGGAGTGGGCTTGGATATGGGTGGCTAACTTGAGCCGCCACGCATGACGCAATGTCCACGTTGCTATTTTTAGCACACTGGCTCCAGCAGAGCTAGCACAGGTCTGTCTACCTGGGCTGGAAGGCTCAGTCTCGTCTGCAGTGTAGACATACCCTCAATGTCCAGACGTAAGGCACATTATCCCTATTGTTCTGAACTAGTGCAGGCTGTATGGTACATTTCACTTCTAGCTGTGAGTTTCCTCCGTTTTATTGCTTCCTGTCAAAATCCTGAATGTTCAGCACGAGGACCTTCATGCTTTTGGAATTCCTGTTTTATTGGGCAGCAGTATCATTTCCTAAGATTAATTTTCCACCGAGAAAGGAGCCATGAAAAGGGACAACTTTGCATGGTTTAAATGAAGGTTTTTGGTAGGTGATTTATTTTAAACATAACACAGTTCTGCCATGTGTTCTGGACACACAGGTCGTTGGAAAGTAATTTACAGATTATGGAGCAACCTTGAGATGTGAATTCTTAGCTCTTAAAATTAAGCAAAAGACTGCTTCATGTGCTTCAGCACCTGGCAAACAAAACCCTATGTTTTGAACTGCATTACAGCTTTCTGACCTCTTATTACTATTTTAAAAATTTAACTCAAGAGGGTTCCTTTCTCACGTCCCCAGCATGGCAAGGGAGCAGGAATATAGGTCCCAAAAGCTGATGGATGGCAGTAGAACCTACGTTGCATATTACCCTCTTCCACTTCAATGGCAGAATTGTACGCCGGCCCCATGAACAGCACCCTGCAGAAGCTCTCTGGGTTTGGGAAATAGTGTAGGGCAGCGGTTCTCAAAACCGGTCCACCGTTTGTTCAGGGAAAGCCCCTGGCGGGCCGGGCCAGCACATCCCTTGGCCCGCTCCACTTCCTGCAGCCCCCATTGGCCTTGAGCAGCAAACTGCGTCCAGTGGGAGCTGCAACTGGCCGAACCTGCGGATGCGGCAGGTAAACAAACCAGCCCAGCCCGCCAGGAGCTTTCCCTGAACAAGTGGTGGACTGGCTTTGAGAACCACTGGTGTAGGGCTGCTGAGAGGGGCAAACCTGGGAAATCTTCAGATACAAGGTGAAGAAACCAGATTCAACTCCAGGTTCATCATGAGTTCCTGTCCATATCCCCTATCCTCTCCACACAACCCAAAACTCCTCCTCAAGTGGAGGAAAATTCCACAACTTGGAGAATTCAAACTCACCAAGGGTATGGAGTAAGTTTCCTTGGGGGGAGGGGAGAGATTTGGCTCAGAAAGCTTCCCCTCCAAGTGGGTTAGAAGAAAGAACCCCTATTTGGAATGACAAGCTGCATTAGCCTACCAAAAGAAAGACTGAGAGGGGATATCATTAGTCTCTATCAATAATCAGGGGATAAACACCACAGAGGGAGAAGAGCTATTTAAACTTAAGGACAAAGTTGGCAGAAAAAAACAAATGGCTATAAACTGGCCCTGAATAAATCCACACTGGAAATTAGAAGGTTTCTAATCATCAGAGAAGTGAGGTTCTGGCACAGCCTTGCAACTGGAGTAGTGGGGGGAAACACTCTAGTTTTAAGATAGAGCTTAATAAGTTTATGAACATGATTATAGGACGGGGTTGCCTGCCATGGCAGAGCACTGGTGACTTGATGACCCAGGAGATCCCTTCCAGTCCTGTGTCCTTGCTCTGACTTTAGCTATAGTATATTTTATAACTTTTTTCCTCAGCCAATGCCTTATACTTTATATCAGGAGTTCTCAAACTTTTGTACTGGTGACTCCTTTCATATAGCAAGCCTCTGAGTGCAACTCCCCCTCACCCTTATAAATTAAAAACTCTTTTTATATATTTAACACTGTTATAAATGCTGGAGGCAAAATGGGGTTTGAGGTGCAGGCTGACAGCTTTCAACCCCCCCATGTAATAACCTCGCAACCCCCTGAGGGGTCCTGACCCCCAGTTTGAGAACCCCTGATATAAAGTATACGGATCTGTGTAAGAGAACTGAAAGCAGACTGTTGAGTAGAATTTCTTGTCTCACATCAAATTTAAGTCATTAAAGCATGAGCTTTGATGCAAAATTCCTTACACCGTTCAATGAAGAGATCTACTTAGAAAACTAAGGTATGAGACAGTCCTATGCCATGAGACAGTGACCCAAAAGCACTTTCTCTAAACTATCACAAAATCAGTGTTTGCCAGTGTTACTTTTGTTATCTGGGAACTATGAGTAAACACATGGTTATATGTAGAGGAGTTAAAGGCTATAAGTGATTTCAGAGTATGAAGGAAGTTTCAGCATGAAATCCTGATCCTATTTACAGTCAAATGCAGTTTTGCCACTGATTTAAATGAAGCCAGAATATCACTCACAGGATGAACTCCTATTAGCTTCAATAGGGCCAGGATTTCACCCATGAGATTTTAAAGCAGCTTACTTCAGTGTGATGTCAAACCATGATCAATCTAGCATGGCTGTCATTAGGACTGGATGCGATACAATATTTTCCAATACAAAAGAAAGGCCAATTCACTCTATGACTTCTAAAACACTGATAACTCTAAGCTGTAGGACTTCTCTTTCTGAGACCCATGAAAAGAAAGCTAAACACAGAATATACAGCTCTAATAATAATACCATAGTTTTATACAGTGCTTTCAATCAGATCTCAAAGGGCTTTCCGAAAGAGGGATGTGTCATTATTCCCATTTTACAGATGGGCAAACTGAGGCACAAAGTGATGCAGTACATGCCCAAGGTCCCCCAGCAGGGCCAGTGGCAGAGCCTTGAAAAGAAACCAGGTCTCCTGAGGCCCAGCCCATGTCAGATTCAGTTCTTTTGTTTCATAGCTTATTCCTTGGGGAATTCCGCAGCAAACAAATAAAAATTCTGCACACAATATTTGAAAATTCCGCAAAATTCTGCATATTTTATTTGTCAAAAGTACACAGTATAATCATGCCAGTTTCAATTATTTAGGTAATTTATTTCAAAATATGTCAGCAAGTATGTCTGTAACAATACAGACCAAAAAAAAATATTCTGGTAATTTTTTTTATTGACAAATAGATTCTTTACTAGGCATATTAATACAGAACTTTGTGCAATTCATTTAAATTACAATACATCAATCTATCAATACACAGGGGGATAAACACCCAAACACCCCAGCAGGAGAAGAGCTATTTAAACTTAAGGACAACATTGGCCGAAAACACAAATGGCTATAAACTGGCCCTGAATAAATCCACACTGGCAATTAGAAGAAGGTTTCTAACCATCAGAGAAGTGAGGTTCTGGAACAGACTTGCAATTAGAGTAGTTGCGGGGGGGACTGTATTTCCTGCACCTGTCAGAATCAGTGCGAATGCTTGGGGGAGTCAGGGGTAACGCAGAAGCTGAGGGAGAGGAAAGGAGCCTACGAGTGAACCTGAAGGGTGTTGAGTGTGGGAGGGAGGTTTTTCTTTGCGGGGGGGGTTATTAGGGCAATGAGAAGCCTCCCCCATGCAGACACTGGCTGACCCGAAGCCTCTCCCATTCAGTCAGGCACGTCTGCCCCTGTCCACGCACCCTTCACCCCATGGCTCTCCCCCATCTCAGGCTCAACGCTGTCCCCCCACTAGCCATTCTGAACTCGTGTGTGTGACCCCCACTCCTCCCCAGCAGCCCTGTGTGCCCCACTTTGTCCTAGCCGGGCAGGGTGCTGTGATGAACTCTACTCCTGGGCGAATTCTGCAGCACCGGGCACAGAGGTTTGTATTTTCCCGAATGAAACATACTTATGTACATTTCGCCTAAGAACTGCTGCAGTTCCGACTTTTTCCCACCAGAGGCCACTGTGGCGCTAGAACACTCGACATGAACGCCGCTGGCTGTTCTGGCCCTACAGCGGCCTCTGGTGGGCAAATCGCGAAACTGCAGCACTTTTGAGGCAAATTTTTTTATGTAGGAAAATACAAAATTATGCGAGACAGATTAATTCTGCGCGTCTGCAGATGTGCTGAATTCCCCTAGGCGTAATAGCCTGAAATGGCTGAGAGTGAGGTTTTTCCTGCTTAGTGATCTTTTTGTTTTTAATAGCTAAAGCCTTTCTAACTGGCATTTACTACAATGATTTCATCATTCAAGATCAGACTGGAAAGGTTCCAATTTCTAAATGTTACCCAATCTCAAAACCCTGCTTCATGTCTGTGTCTTTGTTTAGCCAGGTCTTGATTGCTAAATAAAGAATTTCCATGGTTTATATTCCTTTAAAAAGTAACTGATTTTAAAAGTTGTCCTACAACGAATTATAAAGAACTAACATATTTCAGTATGTGATAGACAGTTAGTGCACAATAATATAGGCTTAAATAATTTACAATGTATTCACAGCTCACAGTAGCAAATGTATTGGACTTTCCCCCTTCTCCCTCCCCCCCAAAAAGCCATTTACTAAACAACTATTTGCTACTATGTGCAGGTTTTAAAATACACTGCTTTTGCCTTGCCTGCTGAATACTTACATTAACTGTTAAGTAATCTATTCTTAAAAGTACATGGACATATATATTTTTAATTGACTGTTACAACTAGCCAAGCATCATGAAAAATAAATTTCCCTTATATAAAAGTTGTCAAACTTACTGTCAATGGAGTTCTGCACAGGCACTTAAGCCCCTCTAATGAAACAGGCCAACCTTACAAGAGACCTTTATTCCTGGGGGAACTAGATAATTTGAGAATTTGGTGATGGGCTACAAAGCTTTTTAGCAGTTGACATTAAGTGTGGGGCCCAGAGTAGTTACCAACTGATGTAGCATTGGTGACCTATTTCAAAGGAATTGCTTATCTGTGTGGTGATCTCAGCTTGGTTTCTAACGGACAGGGGTCTATATCAGAAAAAAAACATCATCTTTGGCACTAATAGTCTCCTAGCTGGCAGTCTGAGCATAGAAACTAAAAATGAATATGCACGGAGGCTGTACTACCCTGTTAACTCTACAGGTGGCACTCCCACCTAAACTGGTGTTAAGGCACATTGACAAGACTTAAACTGCAGCTGCACCGTGTATCTGTTCTGCAGATACATGGGACTTCACTTTATAGGGCTGTCAGTCCAGGATCTTTCACAAGAATTATACTAATAAATAACACTGCATTTCTACTGTCTTATGGCACATTATAATTATTCAGTGGTGTGAATAGAATGCAGATTTTTTCTAAAAGCAGCAAAGAATCCTGTGGCACCTTATAGACTAACAGATGTATTGGAGCATGAGCTTTCGTGGGTGAATACCCACTTCACTGGATGCATCCGACGAAGTGGGTATTCACCCACAAAAGCTCATGCTCCAATATGTCTGTTAGTCTATAAGGTGCCACAGGACTGTTTGCTGCTTTTACAGATCCAGACTAACAAGGCTACCCCCCTGATACTTTATTTTTAATAAGAGATTTTTGTATTCTTAGATATAAACCATAAACTTTCTACTAGAAGTTTTGGTATGACTATTTAATATTTGCACATAGCATTGTAGGTTTGAGTTCACTGATGGATAACCCTTTTAAAGAAGTGCTGCCATAGTCTCTTACTTTTTTTGGTTCTGCTTCAGGTACAATTGTAGACAGACTAACAAATCTGGGTAGTTTACCACAAAATGTTCTGTGATCATTTTGTAGTGACTTCTAGGGATCAAGAAATCAAGGAGATTGTTGGAGGGATTGTCAAGGATCATCTGGTCTTCTGACTACTACCCCATGCAACTCATCCATGTGGGCACTAATGATACTGCGAGGTATGACCCTCAGCAGATCAGAAGCGACTACAGGGCTCTGGGAGTAAGGGTGAAGGAGTTAGGAGTGCAGGTGGTGTTCTCTTCAGTCCTTCTGGTCAAGGGTAGGGGCCCAGGCAGAGACAGATGCATCCTGGAGGTGAATGCCTGGCTGCGAGGACGGTGTCACCAGGAGAGCTTCGGGTTCCTTCATCACGGGATGCTGTTCCAGGAAGAAGGACTGCTAAGCAGAGATGGGGTCCACCTATCGAGGAAGGGGAAGAGCATATTTGAATACACACTGACTAATCTCATGAGGAGGGCTTTAAACTAGGTTCGAAGCGGGCAGGTGACCAAAGCCCACAGGTAAGTCAAAAACATGGAGACCTGGGAGAAGGGTCAGAATTTGAGGGGAGCCTGAGTTGTTATACCAGGGATACAGGAGAGACAAGACAGAATGGAGGGTGTGGGGGGGAATCAAATCAATATCTTAAATGTCTGTATACTAATGCGAGTAGTATGGGGAATAAGCAGGAAGAACTTGAAATGCTAGTAAATAAATACAACAATGACACAGTTGGCATCACAGAGACTTGGTGGGATAATATGCATGACTGGAATATTGGTATAGAAAGGTACAGATTGCTCAGAAAGGACAGGCTGGGGAAAAAGGAAGGTGTTGCCTTATATATTAAAAATGTATATACTTGGACTGAGGTTGAGAAGGAAATAGGAGACAGACTTGTTGAAGGTCTCTGGGTAAGGATAAAAGGGGTAAAAATAGGGGTGATGTAATGGTCAGGGTCTACTACAGACCACCTAACCAGGAAGAAGAGGTGGAGGAGGCTTTTTTTAAACAATTAACAAAATCATCCAAAGCACAGGACTTGGTGATGATGGAGAACTTCAACTACTCAGACATCTGTTGGAAAAATAACACAGCAGGGCACAGATTATCCAACAAGTTCTTGGAATGTATGGGAAACAATTTTTTATTTCAGAAGGTGGAGAAAGCTACTGGGGGGGAGGCTGTTCTAGATTTGGTTTTGACAAATAGGGAGGAAATGGTTGAGAATTGAAAGTGGAAGGCAGCTTGGGTGAAAGTGATCATGAAATGATAGAGTTCATGATTCTAAGGAATGGTAAGAGGGAGAACAGCAAAATAAAGACAATGGATTTCAAGAAGGCAGACCTTAGCAAACTCAGGGAGTTGGTAGGTAAGATCCCATGGGAAGCAAGTCTAAGGGAAAAACAATTGAAGACAGTTGGCAGTTTTTCAAAGAGACATTATTAAGTGCACAAGAGCAAATGATCCGACTGTGTAGGAAAGACAGGAAGTATGGCAAGAGACCACCCTGGCTTAACCAGGAGATCTTCAATGATCTAAAAATCAAAAAAAGAGTCCTACAAAATGTGGAAACTAGGTCAAATTACAGAGGATGAATATAAACAAATAACGCAAGTATGTTGGGACACAGTTAGGAAGGCCAGGGCACAAAATGAGATCAAACTAGCTAGAGACATAAAGGGTAACAAGAAAACATTCTAAAATACATTAGAAGCAAGAGGAAGACCAAAGACAGGGTAGGCCGGGGGGTCGGAATAATAACAGAAAATGTGGAAATGGCAGATGTGTTAATGACTTCTTTGTTTCAGTTTTCACCAAGAAGGTTGGTGGTGATTGGACAACTAATGTAATAAATGCCAGTGAAAATGAGGATTAGAGGCTAAAATAGGGAAAGAACAAGTTAAAAATTACTTAGACAAATTAGATGTCTTCAAGTCACCAAGGCCTGACGAAATGCATCCCAGAATACTCAAGGAGCTAACTGAAGAGATATGTGAGCCAATAGCGATTATCTTTGAAAAGTCATGTGTCACGGAGTGTGGGGGAGACAAGGCCCTGCACCCCTGGCTTCCTGAAATTCACCATGTCTCTCAGCCAGCCAGTAAAACCGGAGGTTTATTTACATGACAGGAACACAGTCCAAGATCGATCTTGCAGGTACAGACAACAGGACCCCCTCAGTTAGGTCCCTCTTGGGGGGGAAGGAGGGCAGGGAGGCCAGAGCCCCATCTCGGCTCCCCTCCATTTTCCCAGCCAGCTCCAAAATGAAACTCCCTCCAGCCATCTCACTCAGCCCCGGCATCTCCACCACCCTTTGTCCAGTTTCCTGGGCAGAGGTGTCACCTGGCCTCCAACCCCTATCCTGGGTTCTCATATTATGTGCTCAGGTATCCTCCCTCAAGGAAAGTCTCCCATCCCAATGCAGACAGTCCCTGCAAAACTCCCCTGCAACCTTCCCAGGTCAATACTCCCCACTCAGTATTGAAAGAACACATTATTAACATTCCCAGTTCGTCAAATCATGGAAGGTGGGAGGGATTTCAGAAGACTGGAAAAGAGCAAATATAGTGCCCATCTATATAAAGGGAAATAAGGACAACCCAGGGAATTACAGACCAGTCAGCTTAACTTCTGTACCCAGAAAGATAATGGAGCAAATAATGAAGCAATCAATTTGCAAACATTTAGAAGAAAATAAGGTGATAAGGTTAAAGTATAAAGATTGCGGATGATACCAAAGTGGGAGGGTTGACAGTGCTTTGGAGGATAGGATTAAAATTCAAAATGATCTGGACAAACTGGAGAAATGGTCTCAAGTAAATAGGATGAAATTCAATAAGGACAAATGCAAAGTACTCCACTTAGGAAGGAACAATCAGTTGCACACATACAAAATGGGAAATGACTGCCTCGGAAAGAGTGCTGCGGAAAGGGATCTGGGGGTCATAGTACACTACAAGCTAAATATGACTCAACAGTGTAACACTGTTGCAAAAACAGCAAACATCATTCTGGGATGTATTACCAGGAGTGTTGTGAACAAGACACAAGAAGTAATTCTTCTGCTCTACTCCGTGCTGATTAGGCCTCAACTGAAGTATTGTGTCCAGTTCTGGGCGCCATGTTTCAGGAAAGATGTGGACAAATTGGAGGAAGTCCAAAGAGTAACAAAAATGATTAAAAGTCTAGAAAACATGACCTATGAGGGAAGATTGGGGAAAAAATGGGTTTGTTTAGTCTGGAAAAGAGAAGACTGAGAGGTGACATGATAACAGTTCTCTAGTACATAAAAAGTTGGTATAAGGAGAAGGGAGAAGAATTGTTCTTCTTAACCTCTGCGGGTACGACAAGAAGCAATGGGCTTAAATTGCAGCAAGGGAGATTTAGGTTGGACTTTAGGAAAAGCTTACCAATTGTCAGGGTGATTAAGCACTGGAATAAATTGCCTAGGGAAGTTGTGGAATCTCCATCATTGGAGATTTTTAAGAACAGGTTAGACAAACACCAGTTAGGAATGGTCAAGATAATACCTAGTCCGGCCATGAGTGCAGAGGACTGGACTAGATGAGCTCTCGAGGTCCCTTCCAGTCCTATGATTCTATGAAACTCTCTCTCCAAATATCTGTTTTGACAGTCCAATGCACTCTGCTTTGCTCAATATAGGACCCAATTATCAAACTTCTCAAGGTCCCTTCCAGTCCTATGATTCTATGATATAGCTTGAGTTTCCAAGACTGACCTGCCACATACATGCATTTATAACAACACAGATGACACTGCAAAACTCCACAGTCTGGAAACTGGAGAGCTGAAGGCTGAAAGATGCTGGCTCCTTGTGAAAACTCACTTTGTTCCTGAGCTGCTCTTGTAACTATGTGAGCTGATCTAGCTGAGCTCCTTTGCCGCCCACGTCCTTGGTATATTGAGAGTGCTCTTCAGTGGACTGGGAGCTGGCAGGAACGGATGGCTCCTTCAACGTAGAGCCAAAATTAGGAATAAGCTGTCCAGTTGCATCTCTAGAAGTATAGAAATGATGCATGTTATGCCACAGTGGTAGGGAAGACAAGGAGTAAGACTGCCTTTCTGTCATGAATACTACATTCTCAACATGTATGTATGTCACTCAGTGCAGGTCAGGCTACATCAGTGTTTCTCAACCTATTTACCATTGTGGGCTGCATGCACACTATATACTACCTATATGGCCCCGAAGATGTCACATGAGCCGCAGCTGTGTGCTGATTGGGCTGCAAGCGGCCCATGGGCCACGGCTTGAGAACCACTGGTCTACATGACCATGGTGGCCCCTTCTGGCCTTAAAGTCTATGAGTCTAATAAGCTATCTGGTTACCTGGCAACAGTCTTAGACCATAATTTTCAGAAGTAACTAATGTTCCCCTGGAGTCCAGCTTTAGATACCTTAAAGGAGTCCAATTTTCAGAAAGCGCTGAGCACCTGTCCTCTGAACATCATAACCCTTTAAGATGTTTGAAGTTGAGTCCCAGGAATCATTACTAATTTTGGGAAAACTTGGGCTTAATCTTTTACTGGATTCTCTAGTGAATCAGAAATAATCATACATCTCAGCACAGCCGAGTGAACAATTAGCAGTGAAAAATGTATTTGGTGACTGTAGCCTTTTCTCCTGTTCACAAGTTGTGACAATTTGAGTAACCTGTCTATGTATCGTTTATGAATTCTGGTTAATTTTATACAAGTGTTGTATCACCAAAGGCCTCACTGTGTAGTGAGTCAACCGTGGGCTGATAGAGTCCTTGACATATCACAGAATAAACAAAAAGTTGTTAACTGGAACAGCTGGGCTCTGGCTGAACAGTGGGTATGCTAAGGGTGATGCCTGAGCTGGCAAACCCATTCAACCAAGTTTATCTGTAGGGGAGTAGAGAGTGGAAAATGTCCCAACTGGAAAACACCGAAAGCAGGAGCTACTGCTCACATTTAAAAACTCAGAGGGACTCAGAGAAAAGGAAATCTTGGGCAGGAGAGGAATAGAAGAGCATGCTTTCATAGCAGAGAGGGTCTTCTTTGAACTGTGGGACCAGCCAAGCCAAAGGAAGCTGGTTGGAAGGGTGGAAGACTCCATGTTCTAGAAAAGGCGCCATAATGTGAGAGGTGCAGGAGAGGGGGACTTGGGATCCTGAAAGGACATTGCTTCAAATCCTGAAGAACACTCCAGAATGGTAAAGAAACTGAGGCAGGGATGGGCTAGAGATGTTGTATTCTTTAATTTAGACCTATATATGTCTTGTGCTGTCTCAAGTAAAGAGTAATTGTTTTAAAATCCCTTTTGCAGCATCTGGGTGTTACGTGCTTTATCTATGATGTGTCTCTGGAGAAATAAACTGTAATCCAGAGTGAGCCCGAGGCTGGAGCTGTAAGAAAGGAGCTTAAGCAACTGGAGATTCTGGGGGAGCTGGCATAAGTCACTTTGTCTAGGCATTTGGACCCTAGTTCTCAGCTCTCAGAAGAAGATGTTAAATGAAGGAGCTGCACCCCAAGAGTGTGCCTCAAGACCCAAACCAGAGGCAGTACCACACAGCATGTGGGCCCAAAACAACAGCCTGGTGAATGGCCAGCAGGGGGAGCTTTACCAGGGCTGTGTCCAAAGTTACCCATGAACAAAGGATGAGTTTATTCATACTTTGTCTGCTACTTCCAATTGTTTGACAAATCTTTCAGCTGAACAAATTTCAGCCTTGAGATGGCTAAAGTGCTGTTTGTGAATGGATAATACTTGTGATTCATTATTTACATAATGCGACAGGCCACCGCATTAACATAGTCTCGTTCATTTTCCCAGAGCAGATGGCCTTCCACTCATAACGCCAGCAGGAGATTCAAGCCCCCGTGATGCACACATAGACACAAGAATACATGCATAAGTATTCAGGACAGTTTTGTTTTGCACAAATGTTCTTTGGAACGAACGGTGCTTGTGCAAATATTCACAGAAAGCAAACAACAGTGAATGCCACGGCTGGCAATTCAGATGTGTGCCTTCTGTTCGAAAGCATATTGGTTTGCTGTCTCCACTCAGCTCTCAGTACAAGAATAATTTCTCTACTCCTGTATACCAGGATCTCACCTGTAATAAAATTCAACCAAGCCCCAGCCTGGAACTGTCCGATTCAGTTGGAAATCAGCAATGCACTCATGGAATATGCCTGTTCCGGTTAAACCATTATATACCACAGGGCGAGCCTGCTTGTCCAGCGTAGCACAAACCTCAAACAACTGGCCACCTTAGGAAGGGAAAATGTAGGCAGGTTTCCTTGACCATATGACAGAGTACTTAGTCGAGATTAAACAAGCAAGAGCTATATGTTGATTTCATACAGTTCCCCCACCCCTAAACCTTTTTTTAAAAAAAAATATTTCTAAGTATTTTGTATACATTTTGAACATTTTTTTCTAAAGCTTCTTTGGCCCTCCACCATTCTAAGTGTTTTCGAGCAGCTGGTTCCCCAAGCCAAAATGTGAGCTTTGACCAAAGGAGATTGGAAATTTCAACAGTCATTTCCCGGATAGTTAAACCTGAGCAACACAGGGATGTTCAGCGCAATTGGGGATTTGACATCCTCTGGTACAGCTACCTGAGGCTCTTGGCTGCCAAAGAATTATACACGTGCTTATACTTAAGCACTTCAATAGCCTCACTGAAGCCAATGAGACTACGCCAATGCTTAAAGTTAAGCACATGTATGGGTATGTCTATGCAGGAACTAGACACCTGTGGCTGACCCATGCCAGCCAACTCAGGATCATGGGGCTCAGGCTGCAGCCCGTGCTCTGGGACCCTCTCACCTCACAGGGTCCTAGAGACTGGGCTCCATCCCAAACTCAGAAGTCACACAGCAATGAAACAGCCCTGCAACCCAAGCCCAAGCGGGTGTCTAGTTGCTGTGTAGACATACCCTGTACGTCTTTGCTGGTGACAAAGAGTCTGGTAACTGGACCCTTTGAGAGGTAATCGCACACAATTAAACCACACCAGGATAAATACAATTATAATAGTGACTTGTAGCAGGGTGTTCTGACTAGTGAAGGGACAGTCTGGAACTTACAGCCAACCATGGAGCATCCTGCCCCACCCTTGGGGCTAGGCTCTATACACAGGGGAGCTTAGTGAGAGAGGAGATCAGAAGCCATGCTGACTGCGGCCCCCTCTCCCCACACACATCACAAGCCTGACCTAGGCACTAGAGACTCAAGGCCCTAACTCCCAGAACATTTTAGAATCACTAGGAACTCTGCTGGCTGGGTTGGTTTGGAGAGGGGACATGCTTGTTAGTTTGATTTTTGGTCTCCCCCTCCTTATATTGTACATGGGATCTCTGGAAAATATAGCAACCGAATAGTGCATCTTGCAAAATTCCCCTTGCTTGTACCTGTCTTATAATTCAGTGAAGTTATTTCCCAGATGCTAAAACATTTTGTTTAGCACTGAAAAAAACTGAAGATGACCTGACTTCCTTTAACTTACCTGCAGTGAAACTGACTTGGTATAAATCTCTGATACAACCATCATCCGCCATTTCAGCCAGGGAGGCACTGGACCAGTCAATGCCAGCCTTCTTCCCATCGGGGAAAAGAACATAACCTACAGCGAGACTTAGAGAAACAAAAAAACAGAACACGGCTGGGACAGGTCACTGTTTCCGATGCTCAATTAAAACGAACAATGTCTTTCATGGGACTGAATGCTGGCCCTTTAAGGGAGGCTACAGGCAGGTACCACCCTAATTCTGATCCAGCACAGAACTGAAGATGAGTGGTTCCTGGAGGACCCCTGGGAACTGTAGATGGGTAGTGATGCATGCTGGGAAAGGGAGCAAGGAAACTAAAGATCTCTTTGCTCTTTAGTAACAAGAGTAGGCAAGAGGCAAGACTTACAATGAGGCTCTTGAGACAAAGACAGTGAAGAGACATAGGAGAACCAGCTGGATAGAAGGGTCAGCAGTCAGAAAGGCTGACAATGTTAGGAGCTAGTAGAAGATATAGAAAATAAGACAGAAAATACCATAATGTTCCTATATGAATCAATGGTGTTCCCCCACCTTGAATACTCTGTCCAGATCTGGCCACCCCATTTCAAAAGAGTGGACCAAGAAAAGGTTTGGAGAAAGGCAACAAAGATGATCACGGATATGGAATGGCTTCGTACGAGGAGAAATTAAAAAGACTGGGGCTGTTTAGTTTAGAAAAGAAAAGATGAAGGGGATTTAATAGAGGTCTATAAAATCATGAATGGTGTGGAAGAAGTGAATAGATACAGCACAAAAACTAGGGGTCACACAGTGTAATTAATAGGCAGTAGGTTTAATGCAAACAAGACAAAATTGCCAGGGGATGTTGTGGAGGCCAAAAGTATAAATGGATTAAAAAAAGAACTAGCTAAGTTCCTGGAGAATAGGTCCATCAGAGGCTGTTAGCCAAGAGGGGAAGACAGGGCTGGATCTCTCCAAAATTGCCCTGTTCTGTACATGCCCTCTGAGGCTCTGGTACTGGCCATTGTCAAACACAAGATATTGTGCTAGATGGACCACTAGTCTGACCCAGGATGGCAGTTCTTATGAACCTCAGGGAAGGGGAATTTTTAAGAATTTTATGACAGAGCTGGGGGGGCTAGCTAGAAAGGGTTGTGAAGACCTGAGAAAAGATGATGTTAAGCTAAAAATCCAGAAGTCACCAAATCCAGGAAGGGGTGTTCTAAAATTTGAGTCCAAATATTGCAATAGGATACTTGTTGAAAACATACACACTAGCCCACTTCACTGGAAACTTTAAACCACCTGCCTTTAAGTTGTAAACTGATTCCTCAATGTAAAAAGACTGGGACTACTGGATTTATTTCCCCACAATGACTCCTGATTTGTTTGTGTCCTCTGGGCAAGTCACTTAACTTCTCTATTTCAATTTGACCATCAGTAAAATGGTTATAATGTGTCCTGATTCATGCAGGGCCACCCAGGAGATCCAGGGGGCTGGGGCAAAGCAAAAGCCCCTTCCACAAAAAAAAGTTGCAATACTATAGAATATTATATTTTTGTGGGGGGGCCCTGCAGGACCCGGGGCAAATTGTCTCACTTGCCCCCCCTCTGGGTAGCCCTGGATTCATGAAGTTGATGTGAGATTGTATTAATGTTAGTAAAGTGCTTTGAGATTTCAGATTTCAGATGCTATATAAGTTCTTTCTTGTTAATAGCTGCGTTAGTATCACACCGACTACAAAAGGACAGATTTTAAATGCTTGCCTCCAAGCTTTCACTTGCAAGTGCACATAAAATAACTTGGATCTCTGGAAGTGCTCAATTGGTGTCTGTAAATCATATACTTAGACAGCTGAATGATCTAAACAGAGACTGCAAATAACTGAAGGTAAAAGCTGGACTCATGATTATTTGCAACCACAAAACTGTGGGGACAAAAACCAAGGTCTGGCTGTGGTCTGGAAGAAAATCTGGCCGTTCCAGTGCAGAAGAAGGCAAGTATAAGTTCCACAGGCTGCTTGAACTTACTGTGTTGTAGTTGCTGGTATACAAATAATAGTTAAGTGCGCTGACGTCCCATCCTGTAAGAAAAAGAGCAGAGCTGGGAAAGTATTCTAATTGCTTGGAGCAGATGAGACATCTAAGTTTACGATGCTACAAATCAAAATAATTCCTAATTGCCACTTTCTTCCAGAAAGCCACTGATCTCCTAAAATGAGAGATTCCAGAGAAGAGAAGGCTTATGCAGCATTTTACTATTGCATGTTGCCAAACTTTCTTGATATATCAACTTACGTACTAGACATTTTATATTTCCCGTGAACAGCATTCAGTAAATGTGAGGCAGACAATTCAAACCAGACACGTTAAGGACTAACCTTGATGCTGCGGTGATGTTTAATGGCTTTATGTGTTTTCAGAGAGAGGCTGTTTTGGCACAGTGTAATGGCATTGCATGGAAGAAGCCATGGAGATGAATGGAAGAAGGATACCCAAAGGGAGGATAGAAGGACCACGCAGCCAGCAGTAGCAATACAACGAGCACAGGCAGTAGCAGCAGTAAGAAATGAAAGCCGACACAGAGTTAAGGACTAGAAGTGTCTGGGAACAGTACATAGGAAAAATGTTAAATAAATAAGCAAATGCGCCTTCCTTCTTTTCATACCTGTCCCTACCATGATTCTAAGGCTCTGTTCCTTTCCTGCAACTGTCGTGTAAATTTCAGCCCATCATGAGCTGCATATATACACAAAGGAAGGGGGCCAACCCTCTACCAGTCAAACACTTACTCCTTCCTATCAAAGCAAAGATGTGGGTGGCTTCTAATCAAAAGGTGGAAATAATTTTAATTTCTAAGGTTATGTGTCCACTGCAAAAAACAGATCCAGTCTCAGAGCCCAGCTCAACTGCCTTGGGCCCACGCTATGAGGCTGGAGCCTGGGCTCTGAAACCCTCACCTGGTTTCAGAGTGTGAACTCCAGCCCAAGTAGGAATGTCTACACTGCTATTCTAAGCCCCACAGCATAAGTCAGTTGATCTGGGCTGTGAGACTCACTCCCGGGAGGATGGGGAGGTGTTCACTGTACGCATACACTGCATAACTGTAAACAAACTGCTGGGGGGGTATCACCTGGTGATAAGAATTGTATACTCCAGCGGCTCAGTCGTACCCTACGGCACATCTGCACAATGCTGCCTGTTTAATCAAGGCAACTGCATTCATGCATACAAGATTTTACAGGGCATGAAGTGATGATGGCCACGTAAGATTGAGCCCTCTCACTCTGTTTCTTTGCTTGGGAGTTCATCTCTTGAAATGTGGACATTCTGGAATTCCCTACACCTGTATCAACACAGGAACTGCCTTCTAAGAAGCCTTTGCCTGGCAAGATGCCCAAGTTTGGATTCCCCCTGTAAATAATTCCACTAGCCCAGCTGCTCATACAGGGATGTTTCCGCACATTCCTTCAGCATAGCCACAAAAATGTATCATGAGAAAGACACAGTATGGAAATATTTGCAGAGCCTTTCATTTTAGAGCTGACTTAAAACATTGCAAACCCTCAGCTGGTCTAAATCAGGGTAGCTCCAAGTCCATTGACATCAAAGGAGTTGTGCCAATTTACAGGAGCTGAGAATCTGTCCCCAGAAGTTTGATGAACTTTCACCCACAGAGATGGGCAGTCTTTTGCAAGGACCCACAGCCAGATCAAAACAAGATGCCTGGCAAAGGAGGAATGAGAAATTGAGAAGCTAGCGAAATAAATGTAAGTGCACTGGAGGGAAGGGGGGAATCCCAGACATAAGGACATTTTCTAAATCGTCTCTACTGCTATTTCAAGAGTGGGACTGTGGTGAAGTTCCTGATAACAGAGAAGTTGCAAATCAGAACTGGGGCTAACAAAAGATGTAAAGTTTTGAGCGAAACATGGGAGGAAACAAACAGATATTTTAGAAGCAGTTTCCCTAGGAATGGAAAATGGCAAGAATGGATTTGTATCACCCTGACATACACCTTTGGAGGAAATGAAATATCACCTTCAAAAAGGATTAACAGCCACATCCTTAGAGTCCTCATGCATGAACTTTTCTAGAGAAAACAACTAATGCTGCAGTACTCACCAATCACACACTGAGAACTCACTCTCAGTAGCACATTCTGAAGCTTCAAAGTTATTGTAAAGCGTGCAGCTCCAGTCCCCTGTAAATTTCCCTTCTGCAACAGGAATCCCCAGGTGGAATAGAGCCTACACAGTAACTTTGTGCCACACCCTCAAATCGAGATTGGGGGCGGGGGAAGGAGCAGCAGGTGGCAATCCCAGGGGAAAGAGTGTGTGGCTGGGGCATTCCTATACCTGGTAATCTCCAGTTGCAGGAGCAGATCCTTGGGGTTGTGGACAGCCAAGGATAAATTAGAGCTGTGCTCAAATTTGTACCAAGGCATCGGACTGGTCAGACCAAACGGAACGAACTTAAAAATGGCTTGAAGTGGGAGGGACAGGGGGTGGCAGGCGTTCTGTGCCAAGCACAGCTCAGACAGACCAGAGGATCTGAACCATTATCTAATGTCTCAGAGGATGGCAACTGCCCACCCACGAACCTAGCAAATTGCACAATGTGACTATCTCAAGATGATCATTTGCCATTAATCTTCTTGTGTGTTCACTGTATAAACAAACATCTCGGATATGCTTAACGAGGTCAGAGTCCAGCAAGCACGTGCTACTGAGAACTTATTCAGGGAGTGTTAATGTTAGGTTTGGCAACGAGACAACTTGCTAAAAGGCAAGGTCTAAAGATGTGGCTGTTATGAGATTTGATTTCCTCCTAGGATATTGCTTCTGGATGTTCAGACATATCCTACAAGTCGAGTGAAGTTTGCATTTGATCTCTAGAGTGGTGAAAGGCACAATAAGACCTACCTCACAATGCATCAAAATCATGACATATCGGTAAATCTCAGCCCAGTTTCGGATGCCTGGGGGGAAAAATTGAGAATATGTGCTTGAAAGTTCACCTTTATTGAGCACTTTAAGCACAAGCATTTATATAAAGGTATCTGGCTTCCTTATCTTTAGCCAGATAAATGCTCTACCAGGCAATCACATACTAAGGTTATAAAAATGCCTGTAGGTAGAAATATCAATGAAACTGTTCTTATTAAGGATTTAATTTTAGACCTGACTAATGTTAATTAGCTGCAATCATAGCTAGGGGCCAAACATTCCCCTTTAACTTGTTCAAGGCCCCAAGCTAGCGAGCAAGGCTATATGGCTGCCCAGTGCAGCTCAGAGGATAGGCTCCAGGGTAGTGGCATGACCCCCACAGGATAGATTCTTCTTTGCTGTAACTAGGAAAGCTCTTTAGAACTAATTCAAATACTTAACTGAGTTAGTATCAACAGGCTAACGTAGCCCCCTTACTCTGCACTGACCTAACCAATCCTGGGGACAGGCCTGTTGCTATGGTAAGGGCTTCCATGGATCCTAAACCCCTTTCCCCGTTCTGCAGGAACCACAGAGGCTAATGCTGCCTAGAGGAAGCAGATGCTCTTGCTGAAGTGGAGGGAGGCAGGGACGCCTGTGAATCGGGGGGGCTCAGAGTGAGCTCTTCACAAACAACACTTCTGTTGGGGAAGGTTGTAGGGCCTTATATACCCCACTCACGGCTCCTCCATCCTATGCGCACATACTGCTTACATGTAAGGCTGGAAGGAATCTTTGACCCTAGTAGGCCCCTTAGCCAGACATTAGCACCATTTCAGAGCTGTCAGCTGGCTCTGATTGTGGGGTTGGACAGTGAAGGAGTCTTCAGTCTCTCAGATTGTCTCTCAGCCATATGGGCCATGGAGAGGAATGATGTTTTAGGCACTCCCTCTGCTAGAGGAATGTGGCTGGATGGTCACAAGACAGCGTGTTCTCCCAGCACAAGCTTTGTTTGGCATTTAAAGTGAGAAATCACGAATGAGCTTGCAGTGGGAAGATTCTGATCATTGCATATCATAAATTCAGCTGCAAAATGGCTTTTGTTAAACAATTGTAGATCTAATCATGAAACAGATCATTTTACAAGTCACACTTAAGGGTGATTATGCTGCAATCCTTAATAGCCACAGTGATAACCTCTAGGTTGCCACATAATTGAATCGTTCAGGATACTGTTACCGTACGAGTGGCTCCGAACGCCTCTCAGAGAGACCTCTTTCTTCCCATGACCTTCAATTTCAATTTCTCCTATAGACTGGCCCCATTGTTCATAACGAGAATGTTGTTCCCCATCTCTGGGGAAAAAAAAGCAGGGGGGGGGGTGATCATGCAGCTAAGAAACAAAGCTTCTTATTCAAACATACTCCCCAAACCCCAATCAGAAAAGGGCTGATACTATTATGAAAGACACACAGATTTCAGAACATCTGGATCCCAGCTGTAAGTTGTCAGACATATTTTTGAGTTTTAAGAATATTGCTACGAACTGTACAAAAAGACACTCTGAGGCTATAAGAAGTTCTTCCCCTCCTAAAATAATTGCCTTCTTTTTTCCCTACGAAAGCGACAGTTCAGTAGTCGCCACTTAAAAGTCAGCATATGTCAACAACGATCTCACTGTATTTCCCTGTACTTAGAATAAGAGAGACAATGTTCTTAGGCCTTTTCTTCTCTGCCTCATCAGCTATGTCTACGGTGCGAGCGAGGGTTGTGATTCCCCTGCTCATGTACACATGCATGAGTATAAATAGCAGTGAAGCCACAGTAGCATGAGCAGCAGCAGCGGTGGCAGGGCTGAGCTGAGCACCAGTTTCAGGCAAGTTCACACTTGGCACGGCTCGGCCATGTTCCGCTGCCGCTCCCACAACTAATTGTTATTTATACTCTTGGGAACTACGGCGAGTGTGTGCACACGAGCAGGTGAATCACACCCCCTAACTCCTGGTGTAGACACTGCCTTGGTGTAACGGGGTAGTAATTTACACCACACAAAGTGGGTGTAAAACGCTGCCATGTCAGAAGAGACAGAGTAGCATTTTTTACTCATTTCACAGACACACACTTGCCTACACCAGGTGCCAGGCACTAGAGAGAAAGGGTCAAATCAGGATCGGAATCCCACTGTGCTAGATGTTGTAAAAAACACCAAGAATGAAATGGTCCCTGCCCCAAAGAACTTGCCGCCGAAGGTCCTGTTCTTACAAAGGGCAGATCCCTGCACTCACATGAAGCCCCGCTAAAGCTAATGGGATCCCAGGTGAGTGGGGGGCCTGCACAGAATGCATACCAGGAGCGGGGTCTAAACTATGTGCATAGCAATATTGGCAAATCCTGACTCCTTACTGGTGACTACCGTATTTTACAATAAAAATGTATCTTATGTATTCATCTAGGCCAGGAGGAGCAAAGTTCTTTAACGTACAGATTTAAATTAAATTATTCTCATAAAATAATAAAAAATACACACAACCTTCAGAACAAAGGCAGAAACTTACACAGACGTTGACTGTATCTGATCAGCTTTATTATGAATTGGTCTGTGGAAAAACTAGCTGGTAATACTAGCTGGGCCAGTAAAGCAAAAGTTACCATCAACCCCAGAAGAGTTAAAACTGTCTCTCACTCTTTGACTCTCCGGAAGAACTCTGCACTCCACTTTTCCAAAGCAATGGCATGTGCAAACGCTTTCGGGTGACTGTCAAGATTAAAGTCAAATATATCTGAAAAGGAAGTCCAGCTACAAAAGAAGAGAAAGCAAAATCTCATCAGTTTTCAGTTTGGATTGAGTCATGACTCAGACAAAGCTTCAGTTTGTCTGCAGGATTTATGCCTTTGTATTTCTCATGCTTGGAATATTCTGATTTTTACAATAGGTCTAGATATTACATTTCTCTAGGAAAAAGAACAAAGGATCAGTGGAGAAACCATGATGCAAAGATTAAATTATTGCATAGCAGCACTGGACATGTCAGCTAATTACTCATCAAGTTGGAATGGCGGTGGAGATAGCAAAAGATTCTAAACTGTGATACTGCTGCTTCGTTTTCTCTTGTGATCTATTGTAACGTACACACTCCATGTTGTAGCACAAATGCCATGTCCTTTTGTGAGCAGAATATTAATTTGGATGGAAAGTGAGTAGCCACACCCTATAGATCAACAGGAGTAGGCAACAACAAATCAAACGCAGGCCATCTCTACACTACAAAAAGCTATGATGGTCTGGGGTGTGAAGACATACGAACCCTGATTGATGTGTGTGCTGGCAAAAGTCCACAGTGAAGACACAGTTATATCTGCCTATAGTTTCTATGCTGTTGTCACTTCCCAGCAGCATATCAGAGCAGGCAGACAGTTACATTAAGAGTTGGCTCTGTGCACTATTTGCATGCACATATCATCAAAGTTCTCTGGAGAATACAGCCCTTAAAGCAAAATTGTTCTGAAAATATAATCTTAATTAGGGTGACCAGATAGCAAATGTGAAAAATTGGGATGGGGGTGGAGAGTAATAGGCACCTATAAGAAAAAGCCCCAAATATCAAGACTGGCCCTATAAAATCGAGACATTTGGTCACCCTGATCTTAATAAACTAAAAAAAATTCTAAATATTACTCAAGATCATTTTTAATAAGCTTGATTTTTCCCAGTTTACAGATTGTTTAAGGGAGATGGAAAGTTGTGGGCTGTTTTAAGGGACACTATAAAAATGTGCATCTAACTCTAGGTTACAACATTCCTTTCCCCACCAGTTTGACCTTGCTATGATGCAGACATTGGATTTGTTTCTTACACAGTCCATCACGGAGCTGCTCAGTTTAATTCCTTGTATATATATTTCTGTCATTGATGCGATGTGTCAAATCTCACCCTTGGATATGCATGCAAAATTCCAAGTCCATAGATAGCCAAAAGCAGACGGTGGCTCTGTGTTAGTTAGCTTGTATTCTCTTTCCTAACTAGATGATTATAGCTATAGCAGCCTTACTATAAACTATGGTTGTTCATTACTCTTTTTTTTTACTCATCACTTTTGCACAAATACAGAAAAAATATGAATAGTGGCACCTAGATGCACCAGGAGACTATAAAACTTTTTAAAGAAGTCCTAACTTTGACAATTAAGCATATGGCAGCTTTCCTTTAAATTAAAAGTTCCAAAATATAAGTAAAGTTTTTGCTGTAGTGAGTTAATAAAATGACAAATCGCTTAACAGTATGCTCAGGCAATGATTAGGTAACAGATTTGTATTTATCAGGCCAATCCTCAATAAATTATATGAGTAATTTAAATGGGAATGTTTTTATACATACAGGAGAAAATTCACCCTGAGTTGAAAGACAAAACAAGGTCCGTGCACAACTTAAACAGAATTAGAATGGGTCAAGATCTGGCCCACAACTTATTTGTACTCTTACAAAAAAAAATGGATGCATCAAATAGCCATGCTCTTACTGGAAAGAGAATTTAACATGGACAAGTTCGCCCTCTTCTTCATTCCACTGATGCCGATACGGTCTTTTTCTGGAAGATCAGACATTGTTATTTTGCCTTGTTTCTGTATCAGCAGCCTTATTTACCAACATTCCTTACATTTTTTTTCACTTCTCCCTTTTCATTTACTGAGCTGTTGTGTAACCCATATGCTTTTATATCGCAACATTTCATTAGTTTAAGTCCAACGAATGGGAAAGCAACAATAGAGAGGGAGGAAGGGCTTTGTTAAAATCACCCATTCTGTACATGGGCAGAGCAGGCAAACCAGAAAAATCTAAAGAGAAGAGTTGTAGGTACTAAACATGCTTGATAGCTTTCGTGAAGCCAACATAGGCAGCCAACTTTTATAGGCTGGCACTTCTGCAAGTCATATCCTCATTGTGAGAGCTGAGCCAATCTGACCTTGTGGAGGACGGAGAATTATAGTTGCTACAAGATGTTCTCAGGGGACTTGGCTAAATGATAATGCAAAGCCAAAATATGTGTCTGGTGCTGTAGCTTGGAGTAAAATTTTCAAGACCCCCTAAGTGACTTAGGAGCCTTAGCTCCATTTTCAAACGTGATTTAGGTGTGTAGTCCATGAAAGTCAGACTCCTAGGCCCAGATCCTCACAGCTTTTTGGGAGCCTACAGATGCAAATAGGCAACTAACATGCTCAAGTGCTTTTGTAAATTCCAGTAGGGGTCTAGCTACATCTTGAGGCACCTAAACACCTGTGAAAACACCTCCAGGAGCCTACATCTCTTTCGAAAATGGGAGCCACTTACACACTTTTGAACATTTCAGCCATAGCTTCAAAACCTGTAACTCTTTAGCTACAGATTTCCCATCTGAAACATTATCTCAAGAGAGCAAGTCGTCTGTCAACAAAGGACTGAGTAGGGCTAGCAGAAGGATCTCCCCCAGACCACATTTTTTTCTGTTTCCTGGCTAGGCAGAAGTGTTTGGATATGGACAAGATAAGAGACACTTCAGTTCTTGCTGTTGCCTGAAATTTTTATCATTGACACTGTATATTTTAGATCACACCAGAAGTTATCTCTGAAGAAGATCAGAGAGGAAAGAATGAGTGTATGTGTGCTAAAGTAAAATGTAAATGTTATGCTGAAACCCTTCACTGTGATGCAGATATTATAAACTCTACTTGCATGACATCAACAGCAGAGTTTGTTAAAGTTGGTATCAGAAGACTACACTGCTAGACTTATTACCTAATAGAAAATTATTTAAATATATTTCCAAGTACTGGTTAAAATGCTTGAGCTGTTTGTATTAAATGTAAACATTTGTACACTAAGCTACCGCGTGGTACGGTGCTGTCTTTGAATAGGATTTGAAGGCGATAATAAGAACTGTTTCGAACTCCGTGTTATGCTTTTTAAATTATCCTGATCAGACAGCACTGTAGATTGTGCTTCAGCAGAGTTTAGCTGAGGCTCGGGGAAAGGCTATTGTGTTTGTACACAACCTGTCCTGAAACCTCTTTTGTAGTTGCATGATTTATCCCATTTAACCATTCTAACTAAACAGATCCAGGTCCTATTGTGAGGGGCACTCTCTGTCCACACAAGTAACTTACCTAAATAGATAATACAGACAAAAGGCAGTAAAAAACAATGCATTATCATCACCCTCATTTTACAGGTGGGAACTGAGGCAGAAAGAGATTAAATGACTTTTCCAAGGTGACAAAGTAAGTCTTTGGCAGATCTGAGAACTGATCCAGTTTTCCTGAGTCCGGTGTCTTAGCAATCCTCTCCCCCACCCCTAGAGATGATATGATAATACCTGAGTCGTCCATTGAATTTTATTTTCCAGCATCTGTGTGGCTGTAAGCACTCAATCATCAGCCCTCCGCCACGCCAGCATGTTTCAGATTCATCACTCACCATCATGTCCGGATGTACTGGGTGCTAAGAGACAATTCAGTAAAACATTCATTGAATTAAAGTGTGGGGGTAAGGGAGAGGTGGGGTCATAATTTATTCATCTGTGGTAGGAAGAACATTGACAGAGAGAGCTTTTTCTTTCCACATATTTCACAGAGGAGAAAACTGCATGTAAAATACCTGAGTTGATGAATATCAAGTAATTACTGCAGACAGCACAAACAGTAAATGGAATGAAATCGTAACTTACTACTCTAGGACCTCATGATGCAAACACTGTCAAGAGAAACCATTACTACCACACTGTTTTTAGGGTTTGTCTACATGGGAAAATTGACCGGTGTGATTATACCAGGATAAAACCACTTTTATCCCATCATCCATCCATCCATCATTATTTCTATAGTTCTGCCAGTCAATTTCCCTATGTAGACTTTAATGGGATTGCTCATAGCTATAAACTTAATGGAGGAAATCCTGCCCCCACTGAAGTCAACGGCAAAATAATAGTACCTAGCTTTTGTATAGCGTTTTTCATCACTGGATCTCAAAGAATGTTACAAAAAACTCCTATTGATGTCAATAGAGAAATGATTTCACCCTATGCAGTTATTCTGTACAACTTTTTAAATGTAAACTGCATTATGAAAGGCTTTATGAGGTTAAATATATGACAGCATATATCATATAAGTTAGAGGAAGTCATGCTGTAAAAAAGCAATAGATGGTGAATCTACTCTAATACATATACTCATACAGGCATACACTCATGGGAGTTGATAACAGAGGGGTACATAAAAATGAAATAGCATAGGAAAGGGAGAAAAATGTGTTTTATCATGAAATTTGGAAAGAGATGATATTGTGACAGCGGTAAAGGAAGGGGAAATTTGCAGATGGCAGGAGCTGTAGAGGACCATGCAGCTGGTATAGACATTATTATTATTTGAAATTACTCCTGCAGAACACATGAAACAGAATCCTTACCAACCCAGGGGCCTGATTCTGCAGTTACTGCAAATTAGTAACACCACTTGGTGTCAATGGGATTTGCATCTGTTGCGAGTTCCTCCCTGTGTCACTCTCTCTTGTAAAAATAGCTTTATATGCAACATTTTGGCAGAGCTTTGGTTTACGAAAAAATGGGGTTTCTGTCAATTGCATACATATGGTCCCAGCCACGAACCAGTTATGTCTCCTCATTCTAACACTCAGCAGTTTTCAGTCACTGTTTTAAGACTTCAGTTTCGTCTGCCATAATAGAGTCTGAAATACGATCCTGTTCAAATCACCAGGTATTTACTGCAGGTAATACTAGCCAGGTAACAGATAATGAAACTGAACTGCCTTGCAACTGCTAAACTCAGAGCAGTGAGTCCATGTTATACACATATCTCCCTAACTGCAGTTAGGCAAACAGTGGGAAAATATATCGGCATGTTTGCTAAATCTCACTTATGAATCAATTCAATTAAAGTACTTAATGTCCCTCTGCCTCAATTCCAAATCTGCAAAATGAGTGTGATAATACTTCCTTGCTCTCACCCTGTGTCCATCTCATCTGTTTAGACCGTAAGCTCTTCTAGCTTTTGGTGGTTCTAAGTGTTACGATAATGAAAATAAGAAGTGTATTTAGATCCTAACTTGTTTGGTTTTCTGCAAACATTTAGACTGTTGCTTTTTAGTCCCATTAATGTTTAGAGAAGAACTTTTATTTATGTGCATATAATTCTTTACCTGCAAATGATGGCATTTGTGCCAGAAGTACTCAAGAGAAACTAAAATATGTTGTCTACTAGACAGCCAAAAAATCTGTTATACTTTTCTGTATTCCACAGTCAGGAAAGAATCCATCCATTTACAAAAAACCAAAAACGAACCCAAAAACACACATAGGAACAGATTTAATTATTTTTTGAAAGAAATAAGTAGCCCTACATGTGTCTCCCTAAAATGCTCCTTGTCCGTCACCTGAAATATTCAACACCTTACGGATTTCTTGACGCACCTGTTTATAAAATATAGGTTGTCCAATGACAGAACGGTAACCTTACCATATCACTTAGGTGAGCAACCGCTCAGATTAAATAGGAGCATGTAGCTCACAGCATAGATATGTTCCTAGAAATCTTAAAAGCTCAATTTAAAGTCACAATCCTTTGCGGGCAATTTGTGAACATTAAAAAGGTTAAATCCACCAAAAACTTTAGTTCAAACAGCTCTCACTAATCCAAAATCACACACTATGTCAGGATCATGGCAACAGCTACATTCGGTGCAGGAACATGGAAAAGGTGCATTTTCCTTGTCCTCCTGCATATTGCCCTACAGCTGAGTGAATCATTTATGACCCAGTAATGGATGAACTAGAATCACAATTGTATTTTGCTTCACGCTGCTGCTGCCAGAGCCACTTGAAAAAGAGCTACTGTGGAGTAGAGGCATGTTGAGCTAGTAAGACCTCCTCTGCTGCTGAAGGATGGTGGAGAAACAAGAGGATGAGGAAAGAGACTGAAACATGGTGAGGGAAAACAAAGGGACAGACACGTTACCTGTAATTGACCTTAGTCATAGTACTGCGTTCTTGCACAGAATTCCAGATGTTGATGTTTATGAAGAGGCAGAAAGCTTTAGTCTCTGCTTGAATTACTTTTTATCCATTCTTTAAGCAGTCTCTCAGGGATCTATATTGGCCACTAAATCGACCATCACATTATTCACTCTGCTTGTATGTTATACCTCATCTTTCCCCCTGTGTCTGTCTTGTCTGTTTGTCAACTTTAGGGGGCAAGGACTGTCTACTCTCCATTTGTCCAATGTCTGGTACAATGGAGCCCCATTCTGGGTTAGTCATTAAGCATTACCACTCATAATAGAATAATAATCTTGGGGTCATACCTCAGTGTTAAATTCCAGATGGGTAACGAACATCACCCTTGAATGTTATCCCAAAACTCCAGCCACCTACTTTCCTCTCACTCTCCACTTACTTTAAACTCTCCAATTCCGTCCACGCGGAGAAAGAGCCACATTTCACAGAGCCCATTCGGACGTCTTCCTAGACGAGTGATCACAAAAGTCTTGTCAGTTTCTGTAAACCCAGTGAAGTAAACTGAATCCAGGGCCTACAGAAAGGTAAAGGGGAAAAAAATGCTTTAGCATTAAGAGAGAGAACAAAGAACAAATGGGAAGTGAGGTGTGTGGGGAAGAGTGATTATGCATGTCAGAAATCATCAGGCCAGCTAAGTTTCCCCTCTACTCAAAGGATGTAGGATGTTCTTTCTTCCTAATGTGAGTCCTTTGTAGAATGACACTAGTGGACTTGATCCAGAGACTGCTTTTAATCAACATCTGCAGTCCCCACCCCTAAGGCCCTTCCAACCTAGCATCTCAAAGTGTTTTACAAATAGTAATGTATTACATTAAGCCTCATAATACTTCAGGCAAGTATGTAAGTATTCTCATTTCTATTTATGCAGGGCTGCCAAGAAGTTGAAAGATTTGCCCAAGGTCATACTTGGTCAGTGAGTGCACTCCCAGTCCACTATTTTTAATCAGCTGTCAATGCTTCTTCCTCTTTTAATATTTGTACGACCACATGTCTCTTTAAGAAATAGACAGAAAATAATCTCTTCATTCCACAGCAATTACTTTAACAACGGATTGTGCAATGGTTCCATTTATTAGCTCGTTAGACCCTAATACTTTTTTTTTTTCCTGTTTGCTGACTTTGGAGTTTAGAAACAACGCGAGGAAGTTGTAGGAGAAGGAAAATATGACTGAAAACCCTGGCACTGTGGTCTGTTGGAACAAGCCTGATATTGTCCTAAATCAACCAGGTTGCTAGTTTTGCAATGAATAGTGTCACATCTCTCCCTAAAAGAAATAGGTATAATTAGAGTGCTTGACCAGTACCCTGGGGAAACACTTTGACATATTTCCTGCACAGACCATCAACAACCAAATTTTCATTCCCTTTAACATTGATCACTTCCACTTGGGAGCACCCGTGCCTTTCCTAGAGCTGGCCAGAAGATGGAATTTATGACTCACAAAAAAAACTCTACAATCTTGGCATTTTGCTTTGTCCCAAACTGGGACAAAAAAAGACAAGTTTTCAACATTTTTAACCAGACCAAAATGCTGGGAAAATTTCATTTTAGAAACATCAAAACTTTTTGTTTTGATGATTTTTGACACATTTCAAGTCAAAATGATTATTTATTGTATGTATTATTGTCGGCCTTGTCGTGGGCCTTCTTGTGCTTCATATGTTTTAGCATGCCTGATATCCCCAGGCATTCGGAGTCACGATCCAGACTGATTTTACATCTGCCCTGCTGGCAAACAGCACTGCTATTAGCCCCAGCATCCAGTGTGAAGTGGTTCCAAACCCAGGTGCTACACTTGTTACACCAGAGTCAAGCTGAGATAGTAGCTCAAAATTGTATGCAGAATATTCAGATTTACAGGGAAGATAGAATTTTATTTCAGTAAAATTCAATCACAGTCCTAATCAGCTAGTTATGGGTCCAAATGATAAATGTTAATGCCTGTGTTTTCAAATTCAGCTGTATACATGCACAAATTATTCAACCCCTCACCAGACGCAGTTTCTGAAATCAGGTTTGCACATGCAGAACCTGCCTTCTTTGTGCATTTTGGGTGTGGATAAATTCCTGCCTCTGAAAAATGTACTCAGAATAATGCTTAAAAATACTTACTTCAGGTGACTAAGTGCCCATCTAAGCACCTAAATATGCATATATGTGTGTGACGAGGTAGCCAAGTTTGATAATTGGGTCCTATATTGTGCAAAGCAGAGTGCATTAGACTGTCAAAATAGATATTTGGAGAGAGAGTTTCAGGATCATTGCTGGGATTTTCTGGAAGCATACTAGAAGAGGTGCTCCACTGCTCTCAGTCTGACAAGGAAAAGGGTAATGCTGGGTGACAGGTGAAGGTTACAATCTGAACCACTTTTCAGACCACTCTGGTGTCGGAGTGTTGTCTGGTCATAGAGTGAGCACAGTTTTGGAAGGCGATCTTGGTCCTTGCCACAGAAAGGGCTTTCACAGAACTGGAATAGACAAAAACACGAAGGGTTCTTCCAGCCCTACTTTAAGATGCACATTCAATATCACTTATTACAATTTTCATGACTTGCTTTGTGTCCCCGTGTCTCAAATACCAACTTTAAAAACAGTCTTTTATTTAAAAAATAAAACAAAACAAAACATAAGAACGGCCATACTGGGTCAGACCAAAGGTCCATCCAGCCCAGTATCCTGTCTTCTGACAGCGGCCAATGCCAGGTGCCCCAGAGGGAATGAATGGAACAGGTGGATCAAGTGATCCATCCCATCACCCATTCCCAGCTTCTGGCAAACAGAGGCGAGGGACACCATCTCTGCCCATCAAAACCACACACAATGCCAATGTGATGACAATCAGCTTGAAAAAGGAAATTCTGAATTCCTCAAAACCTTTAGAATATGTTGCAAATTGGTAGACAGTGACAGCGGGCCAAATCCTCAGCTGGTGTGAATCAACTTGACTTCAATGAAGCAATACCCATTTACACCAGATGAAGATGTTACCCTACATCTTCAGCTATTTTGCATCTTCCGCCTTACGCGCTTGCCAGCACTTTCTTATCTCTAGCTTCTTGGCCCTGCAATGTTATTCTGGTTCTAGTTCCTGCAACAGTGGCTTCATAATATTTATTATCTGCATTATAGAAGCATAAGGGAGCCCCAACTGAGATCAGATGCCCACTGCACAGACACACAGACAGAAGCATCCCTGCCAAGGGGAACTTACAAAGAGAAGAGGGTGCAACAATCAGAAGGAAGAGGAGCAGGACTCAGGTAATGACCAACATGTTTTTGCATGAAATGGCTCTACCCAAACCTAGATGGTTAATTTCTTTGCCCTAACCCGGCCAGATTCTAGTGGGAAGCCCAGGTGTCTAAACGGAGCCTGATAGGGTTATACCAGCCAAGAATCTGCCCCTAAGATCGTCACAAATCTGCCGGGAGGAGGCGCTGGTCCCAGTCCTGCGCATCTCCCTGATCCCGGAGAGATGCCGGGCTCCAGCCCCCTGGGGACACCCTAGCAGGCGGGGATATAAGGGCCGCACTCACATGGGCATTGCAGACCAGCCCCTGCAGCCGCTCCCGCTCCTCCGCCCCACGGCAGGCTCCGGTGTCTGTCTGCGCCCGTCGGGCGGCGCCGCTCGCTCTCCGGCGCTGGCGGAACGCGAGGGAGACAACCCCCCACATGGCCCATTTCTTCAGCTGGAAGCAAGTCCCCGGGGCCGAGTAGCGGCTGCAGCTGCGGCCCGGCGGGGCCGCGGGACAGCGCTGGTTCCGCAGCAGCCACCCGGCCAGGAAAAGGCACAGCGCGGCCAGCAGCAGGCTGAGGAGATCGGGCATTATCCGGGGATGCAGCGCTGGGTCCCTCCTCCCAGGGCAGCTCCTGAGCCTGTGTGAGTGTGTGCACGATCCAACCCCTGGCTACACCCCCCCCCCCCCTTCACTGCACGATCCAGCTACAGACACACACACACACCACTTCACTGCGCGATGCAGCCCCTGGCTACACCCCCCCACTTCACTGCACGGTCCAGCTACAGACACACACACACACCCCACTTCACTGCGCGATCCAGCGCTTGGCTACACCCCGCCCCCCTCACTTCTTTGCACGATCCAGCCACAGACACACGCACACCCCACTTCACTGTACGATCCAGCCCCTGGCTACACACACTCCCCACTTCACCGCACGATCCAGTCCCTGGCTACACCCCCCCTCCCCTTTCGCTGCACGATCCAGCTACAGACACACACACACACACCACTTCACTGCGCGATGCAGCCGCTGGCTACACCCCCCCACTTCACTGCACGGTCCAGCTACAGACACACACACACACCACTTCACTGCGCGATCCAGCGCCTGGCTACACCCCGCCCCCCTCACTTCTTTGCACGATCCAACCACAGACACACGCACACCCCACTTCACTGTACGATCCAGCCCCTGGCTACACACACTCCCCACTTCACCGCACGATCCAGGCCCTGGCAACACACACTCCCAACTTCACTGTACGATCCAGCCCCTGGCTACACACACACTCTCCACTGCAAGATCCAGCTACACACACACCCCTCACTTCACTGCACGATCCAGCCCCTGGGTACACACACATCCCATTGCACAATCCAGCCACACCCCACTCCCCACTTCACTGCACAATCCAGCCCTTGGCTACACACACACTCTCCCTGCACGATCCAGCCCCTGTCTCTGCATATGCTCCCCACTGCACAATCCAGCCCCTGGCAACACACACACTCCCCAGTGCACAATGCAGCTTCTGGCTACACAAACACATACACTTACTTCACTGCAGGATCCAGCCCCTGGATACTCACTAGTACAACCACAAGCTCCTGGCTACACTTGTGGTGTCCTCAGCCACTGGCTACACTTCACCCTCTTGCTACACAGTTGGTCCCAAGCTATAGTCTTTTGTCCCTTTTCCTTGCGCACATGCTGTGCAGAGTCCTCCAGCCAGTCGATGCCAAATCCTAGCTCACAACAACCCTCTCTGCAGCTACTCGACCCTCTCTGCAGCTACTCGCTGCTAGCAATGAGTCCTGAAACCCAGCCCTGCCCACTCCTGGTAGCTTTTGGATTTGGACTGAATGCCCTGCTGGTTTCTCTTTCTTTTTGCCTTTCCAAATTCTTTGGAGCCGGTATGAATAGGGGTCTACTCTCAACATTAACACTAGGCTAGGATAACCACTGATCTCCAGCCGTAGCCTAGGACCTCCAGCTGGCCCCAGCCTTAGCCCTAACCTGAGGCCACCTTCCAGCCTGAGTTGTAGTCCAGGGCTACCCACCAGCCCCACACATATACCTGACTTGTGGTCACTAATAGGTTTCATCTCTAGCCTGATGTCACCAATTGGCGCTAAGCCTAACCTTATGTTGGGGCCACCATCCACCCCAGACTCTAGCCTGGGGCTACCAACCAGCCCCAATCCTAACGCTTGTCCATTCATGGTCAGCAGCTTTTCCTGAACTCAAGCTCCCCTTCAGGGGCACCTACCAGAGGCACAAATTTCACATGTTTCAGAGGGGTAGCGGTGTTAGTCGGTATCAGCAAAAACAATGAGGAGTCCTTGTGACACATTAGAGACTAACCAATTAATTTGGGCATAAGCTTTTGTGGGCTAAAACTCACTTCATCAGATGCATGGAGTGAAAAAGACAGTATTGAAATACATGATATTTCACTGTTTATTTTTACTCATCTCCCTTAGGGGCTGTTTTATTTGTTCCCAGATGCTTGATGTCAGTGAGAACTGTTTTTCCTAAAGGAATTCTTGCAGATCTCGCTGCACTTCCCAGAAAGGATATGCACGCATATGCAGAAATTTAGAAGGGGAATTCCAGGCTTTTCTGGACATGATTTCCCAATGTCATAAGAGCTTCTCTGGCAGTTAAGTTGAAGCTGCTGGAATAGTACTAGCTTGTTCTTGTGATATATAACACCGTGGCCCCAGGGTCTGGTGGTGCTTGTGAAAGTGTCACCTGGAGGAGATAGAGCAGAATTCCTCTAGTGCCTCCTTTATTGTCACAAGGCGGACTCTTTAAGGGGATATGAGTTTCAGCCTCAGCTGTGACACAGCCACTTCCTCCTCCCCAAGTGGGAAAAATTAAGGTCATGTAACCCAATCAGGCTTTTGGCTGTAGATAAGACAGGCCTGGGGAAACCTGTAGATATAGAAGGGATGGGAGTCGTTGCTTGGTAAAAAGTAGTAAAGTGGGTTTACGGATGACTTCTCTGACACAGACAGGAAATGGCCCAAGGAGAGTTTTGGATCCTGTCTTGGGGGAAGAAAGGACTCTAGGTACTGGTAAGAAGGCCCAAGAGGGACTGATTGAAGAGTAGCTAACATGGGTTGGGAGATGCTGCTTGATGGAGAGTGTTGATAAATTGTATAGTCAATTGCATGACCACATGTTGGTTTGTTGTTTGAGTACCTGACACATTTACAAGTGACACATTTCTTTACATGTCTCTAAAATCTAACCTATCAGTTTGTTCCAGTTCTCTAACCTATTCTGTTTTTCCTTATCTTTGTCTTGGATACTAGCATTCCAGGTGCTGGTCCATGAGGCTGCTTCCTTGTCTTCTATTAAGACATAGATTGAACGCATAAGCATAGTTTGACTTTCTTGGGGGAGCAGTGCTAGTCAGGCCAATGGGGGTGGGGGGAAGGGGATTCTGTACCTGCTTGCAATTTTGGGGGCGCAGTGCCCCTCCTGTGCCCCACAAACTATGCCCATGATTCTTGATTAATTTTTTTAGTATGTTTCCAATCTGCTTATGCCAAATCCTTACTTGAGCAAATGCAAGGAGTTATGGAATACTTGGCATATGTACACAGGATTATGGTATAGGCCATTTTAGGCTATATCATTTACGAGATTTGTACTCAAGGGTATTGGTGCTTGATGGATGATAATGTATAGTATATCTATGGTGCAGATAATGCATGTTATTAATGTGGTCTATATTTATATGCTAGCCAACATATATTGCTCAAGAGGAGCAGACTGGGACTGAAGAAGAGCCCCAGGATGTACTGAAGATGCCAGAGCTGAGTATGAACTCCTGTGTTGTGTGGGAGTTTATTTTGGGACTTTGTGGATTGCTTTGAATAGTTATGATAACAACCAGCCCCAGGCAGTGGTATTATTGGTAATAAGAGAGCCTCTAGTGGCATTTTCAAGGAACCTGAGGGGGAACTGAGGCAGGGTTTCTGCAGGACCAAACTAGGTCACAGTAGAACCCTGTTACCTTTCTTATAAACCTGGGAATGCTTTCAGTCACTACTAGTTCCATATATGGTGTTTACCTGGTCTATTGTATCTCTGATCTTTAAGCAGAGATAAGCAGAAGAGGCCGTGCTTTGTTATGTGTCTTATAAAGTCTCAGCAGCTGGATTTTTGACTTTGGAAAACCCAAGTCAGTGGTGGTTGGGACGTGGATTCCATTTGATTGAAGCCACTGATGTTCAACAGGGTTCAAATGACAGATTCCAGTTTGGCCTAGCTCTCTAGCTCCATTTCCAGGATGGACACCAGCAAAGTCCTTCAAGACAACTCTTTTAGGAATGATAGCTCGAGCTAAGGCTGCTGTTTTTATTCTTTTCTAACTGTAAGACTCAACTCCCTAAACAAGCTAAACATCTCGTATCCATGAAGAATTATGCTGCAAAATGGAACATTGAACATTTCTGAAGGGTCTAGCTCTCCCCTTCTTTTTTTCTGGATTATTTTCTTTTCTTAAATAACTATAATCATTTCTGAGGGGAGAAGGGGTGAAATTACTGCTAGTAAAGAGTGCTTGCCTATTGATGTTCTGGAAAGGTGGGCAGAGCCCATCTAAAATTAGAGGCCTGCCCCCTCACCAAAGGGAGGGACCACAGAACCAGATACAACTAATTTCAGCAAATGGAACAAAAAAAAAACCGGGATGGGAGTGAGGGTCAAAGCCAGGGCACCGGATGGAGATACCAAGCAGAAAACCTCACATAGCACCCACTGTTCTATGAAGGAGTCAGTAGATGCCAGAATGAGGTTCTCTGTTGTACTAATCTGAAGATAACCAAAGAGCTGCCCCACCAACATGCTTAAACCTTAATCAGAAAAGGGCCTTTAACACTTGTTTAATCTCCATTGCCCATTTAGTCCTTCATGACATTGATAAATCATACTTATGTTGCAGGGGGCAACAGTTAGGGTTCGTTTGCCCGGTGTGCGTATCCCAATGACTACACTGGAGTGGAGAAGCAAGTCTCTTTATTTGATATCAAATAAGGTGCAGGAGATACAAATCTCAAATCATGCACATATCACTAGCCTTTGCCATGTCTTTTATACCCTACTTGTTTACAGAGATTTCCACAGGTGCTACAATTCATCATTTACAATTCATTAACTACCGGATCCTTTAATTAACTGTATCCTCTACCCAGACTACTGACACCTCCCCCCCCGATCGATTACATCTTGTACCATGAACAAAAGAACAAAAGAAAATAATAAATGATCACATGTACTCATGCTAGCTAGCAGGCCTAAGAATGTAAACTTCTGACCCCACGCCATATTGCCTAGTTATTGGGCTTTCATCTCCTCCCCCTCCCAACAATCCACCCCTTTAGAGAATACTCAAAAGCCTTTTGCTGAGTTTTCTCATAACTCATTGGCTTAGAATAGAGGTTAAAGAGTAGGACCCATGCTGCAACGAGACCGCCTAAGGGGGTACATCAGGAGCTCTGAAGGAAGACAGGGGGGAACACACAAAGCTTACGGAGGAGCATCTTAAAACAAGCAATAGATGAGGGTGACCAGCACAGCATGCCTGTGAGGAGAAGATGCACAAAGCCCCCTCCTATTCTCCCGGTTGGGCAACCAAACTCCAGAGGGAGTCAAACGTGTGGTTCCCTTTCTTGGCCTTCCACTGCTCAAAAGCCTGTTCGGCCACAGGATGTGTTTGTTATGTCCTGTGCATTTTCTGACATAAGTACACATTCATCCAATAAGGGCGCACACCCCGCCCTGGAAGCCACACTTCCACCCAGGAATGTCCCAGATGTCTCCATGATCAGATCAGATGGTATTCTGATGCGTCTGTAAGGGCAGTGGCAAGTCTGTACTCAAGATCACTCCGAATGGCCATCAGCTGGTCATCAGGAAATCCAAATCCTACACATACTAGATCCCACTGCAATGCCTTCCCAGCCTCAGTGATATTCAATACCATCTTTTCCTTGGTGTAGTACTAAATACACTTTATTTTAACTATTTTCAGGTACTTTCAAAAGGCAAACATTAATAGCATAGGGGGGTTACATTATTAGTCATCTCCAGGACACAGGGCGCAGCCTGTAGAATAAACCAAACTCCAACAATACCACATTCCAAGCATGGGTCCGCACAAATGTCCTTTCTTAGTCAGGAATTCCTGGACTTTGGCAATTTCAGTGACAGCAGTCAGTCTCTGGCACTTCACAGCGGTGTTGGTAGTCAGCAGGACTTAATAAGGGCCTTTTCAGCATGGAGCCAAAGCAGTCTTTCGTGGTGGACCTTTACATCGATCCAGTTTTCCTGGTTCCAAGGAGTGGCAGGGCTGCTAGGGTCTTCAGGTAGCGCTTCCTTACCTGTGAGAAAAGAAACCTAACACATTTCATTAGTGCCTGGCAGTGTTTTGCAGATCTCATAGCTGCTTGGGCACATTCAAACCCCGCTCCTTTTCTTGGTTGTCAGACAAGTCTTGACTGTGAGCAGTGTTCTTGGGTGGAGTTAGTGTCTTATTTATAGCCTGAGCTTGCCAGCTAATTATTTTTTTCAGTTAACTCATTTTGTTCTTTGTTCTTTTTTTTCCTTCTTGGCTTCTTTTAACCTGCAAAGGGAACTTCCACTTTTTACTTATACACCTTTTTTCCAAAAATAAACACATAAACATTGTCATTATACAGTACATTAGTCTTATTATTCAATATGTGCCACACATACCCTTTTATTAAAATAACCTTATTACAGAACTTTGGAGCAACAAGCTAGAACAAGCACACCCACTTTGAGGAGTTCATTTAATTCAACCAATAGTCCAATAGCTTTCCACTATCCCCAGCCCCCTGGCTAGAAATCTGAGGTAGCCAGAAAGATTCCATGCATAATATGGGTAGTGGGTTAACTTTTCATGTCTTTGCTTTCAAAGACTGTTGGTATGCAAATTTTAACAACAATTTTTTAATTAACAATATGGCCAATGAAGTTTCCTTTTTTCACTTAAGCAAATGTCTTAGGCTTTAATATATCACATTGTCCTGATTTATCCAAACACTTTGCACTTCAAAGTTGAATAAAACAAGTATCTGCATTTAACCCTTCTATTTGATTTTAACTAGACTATCCTATGAAAATATTAAACCCAACAATTTTGGCCATGAGACAAACACCACAAGACAGAACATAGAACACAAAACGTAATTCCTATTGTGCCAGTAAATGCATGGTACGTTGAATGCTATTCAGCTGGCATCAGTTTTCTCTGGTTATCTGAGAGACAAAAAAACCAGAAGTCTACCCCTTCTGGGCAGTTAATCATCGCTTAAAATATACAAATACCTTTGTTGACTTCAGGCAAAACAGAGGAATTACACCATATTTTCTTGTATTTGTTTCATAGGCAGCCCAGGTTTCCAATTACGTAACGCTGTATACATTCTTCAGCTAATCTAACTAAATTGTTCATAGCCAAACCAAATGATTGCAATCCAATAATTTCTTTGCCTGAATTTATTTACAAACATTTCACAGACACCAAGAACTTTCTTCTTTAGCATTTTTTCAAAGTTTAACTGCTGTTCCCTCCAGCAACTACAGAGTTAACTTCTCACTCTCCCTTAAATCACTTGCTTGTCTCCCAACAGCCACTTTTATCAACTTAATTCACCATTCCAAGTAAGTCCTGGGTATTTGAAATCCCCATGCTTACACTTGCTGACTCCTTCCTTCCACTACACCCTCAAAGTTTTCCAATCTGTTTTCCAATTTGTCTGTCTGTTGCCTGCCTGCCTGGGCCCGATCTTGCTTTTCTTGCTGAACCATCCCTTCCATGGGCACCAACTTGTTCCACTACCAGTTTAGCTAGGAGGGTGGGCTTCTTAACTAGCCCCCACCCCTCCTGGTCTCTTCCCTTAAACATTCTTACTCACAAGATTACCCGAGTCCTCCCTCGTGAGGCTTGTCACCTGGACAAAAACACATGGCCCATTGAACAAAGGCCATTTACTTAACACATATAATTCAAACCTCTTAGAGAGTTTACCCAGAGACCCATCCATTTGTCTGCTGACACTTAAACAGAAAAGAGGATTACACAGAGAGCAGAGGAAATTACAGTCTAAGCCAGGTTTTCCCACTTCTATACACTGACCGCTACAGGGGACGGGACAGAAGGATCTCAATTCAACCTCAGAGCTTCCTCGCACGCATGGCTTCCACTCCGAGGAATTACAAACGAGAGATTCAGTTTCGCCCACACTTCTAACATCCAGATGAACAGAGCAGAAAAACAACAGTAACTGGTTAAACAGAACAGAACCAAAACCAGATAGCGTTTCCATATCCTATAAGGGCTCACTTTTACTCATGCAGTTCTAGACATACAACACCAACTGTACCAAGCAAAGCAAGCATAAAATAACAAGGGTAAAACAAATAGATGGTGTAAATTCTGCAGGGCCCCCCCCTTCTTAATTGCTCACCAAACTGTGACAAATTTCTGTTACCAATCTGTTCCCTCGTGTCAGGTGATCAGGCTGACACTGCAGGATTGTTGGGGGAAGATAAAGAAAACACACCATATAACTGAAATTTTTTTTTTTTTTAAACTCCATTAATAAAATGATAAAACAACAACAGAGAGTGTTGGGAAAGCTCCCACATCACTCAGGAAAAACATTAATGCCCCAAGCCCTAAGCCCCTCTTTCATACTTACACCTGTACGTTCAGACTGGCCACTTCTGTGTATAATGTTCAGAGAAGGGGGAGAGGTGGACAGCAGTTTATCCTATATACAGCTTGTCCAGAATTTCCAAAATGCTTCCACTCTTGGGAGGGCTGTTCTTTTACACCTTGGAATCTCCTGCGGCGTTTCTTTCAGAGATTCCAGTCCAGGTCGGCTGCCTGTGGCTTCTTTGATGTCACTAAGCCACACCGGCTCCGGGGTCACAAAGGCACACTGTTGGATCTTACTGGACAGTTAAGTTTTGCAAATGTAATCTCAGTTCTGTAACTTATATTGCCTTTGGTTCGCTTCTGTCTATATTTTCCTTTCTCCACAGCCAGCTGGGGCTGAAAGCAGTTTTTCTTTGTACTTAGCATAGTCTGCGTCGATTCTCGACCTTGAACGCAGAGCAACTTTCTTTTTATCCCTGGGCCAAGATGAATTTCGAATTAACCCATTCCTTTCCTCAATAGACAAATTTGCTCACGTTGTATTAGGGCCTTTTGGAGATTAAGCGCTCCTCTTAGATATATGATCTTATCTAAATGGAAATACCTTCTAGTGGGCATTGTTTAGCTGGATTTTCATGCGTGTAAATATTTCAATTCTCTAAATACCTGCAGGTTGTTGAACCATAACGTACATGTAAAATGCTGGGGTACTCTTAGGGGGTGAGGTGGAATGTTTAGACTGTCCCTCACCCATTTTCCACTTACCCACACACAGGGAGGGTGCCCTGTCCGCGCTAGCGGCTCATAAACTAAGGATTTTTCCCTACATGGTACTCACACAGGAGAGGCTAACGAGGATGGCCACGACCCTCCTACACCTCCCTTCAGCAAAGAGCGTCGGCTAGTCTCTGGGAGACGGCGCCGCTTACTCTGATTGCATCCAGTGAGATGATCAGACTGTCAGTAGCCCACACGGAAAGGAAAGGGGGAGGGAAGATGGGTACACACACTCCTAGACCCAGGTAGCTTCCTCACTGGACGATGCCAGGCCAAGTCAGCCCACCATGGGTCGGACCTCCTAAAGATCCACTAGTTACCGGGCTTGCGTTAGAGTAGTCCTGGTCACGAGCTTTTGCTTCACAGGGTACTCTGGGCGTCTTCCGGTAACAGTCACTCACATTGGCCTCCAGTACCATTCTGCATCTGATCTTGCTTTTTAGCAACAAGGAGAGAGTGCACTAGGACATAGGGCTCCCCTTTCTAGATAGGTCCCTCCTTTGTCCCTGCACTATCCCTAACCTGCTTTTGAATCCTTGCACTCCGCCAGACAGGGAGAAGAACAGGAGCCAAAGTGGGGGATTTTTACAAGAGCTCTCCATACAAACAGCTTCAGAAGCTACCCGTTCGCTGACAAAACAGGAGTAATTGAAGGATCATGTTATAATTAAGTGCCAGTCTACTGTACAGAACTTTTTCAGTTTAATCTGAGATATCGGATCTGATCCAAACACCTTCCAATTCACTAGAATGCATTCTAAGGGTGTACACCGTACCTGGCGCCCCATACCATGCCCTTGACCCATTATATGACACTCTATTGTCTAATGGGAATTACAATGACTGGGTGTCCCCAGCCTCGGGCCTAAGTCCACCTCACTGGACTGTTCCTACCTTATCCAAGGGACCGGTTCCTCACCGTCGCCCGCAACTGCTTCTCCACTACTCAAGTGCGTTGCATCATTGTGCCTCCCGGGGTCGACCGTACCAGACTTCGCTGAGGCCCCCGATGAAATCACCGGTGTGCGCTGGGCATCAGCGACTGTCTCAGTCCGTCGGCCGCCGGAGAGGGTCTGGGCAAGACTAATTTTTCAGCCTCAGACCTCCTGGCTGGCTCGCCAAAGCTGTTGCAGGGGGCAACAGTTAGGGTTCGTTTGCTCGGTGTGCATATCCCAATGCCTACACCGGAGTGGAGAAGCAAGTCTCTTTATTTGATATCAAATAAGGTGCAGGAGATACAAATCTCAAATCATGCACACATCACTAGCCTTTGCCATGTCTTTTATACCCTACTTGTTTACAGAGATTTCCACAGGTGCTACAATTCATCATTTACAATCATTAACTACCAGATCCTTTAATTAACTGTATCCTCTACCCAGACTACTGACACCCCCCTTGATCGATTACATCTTGTACCATGAACAAAAGAACAAAAGAAAATAATAAATGATCACATGTACTCATGCTAGCTAGCAGGCCTAAGAATGTAAACTTCTGACCCCACACCATATTGCCTAGTAACTTGGAGATTTTCTCTCCTCCCCCCTCCCAACACTTACATAGCTTCCATAACCATAATATCTGTCCTCACAATCCTTAATATAGTTATCCACCTGCTTATGAGGTAGGGTAGTGCCATTATCCCTATGACTGTAAGAGGCTAAATGACTTAGTTTAGATCACAGGGAAAAGTCTGTAGAGGAACAGAGAATTGAGTCCATATCTCCCAAGTCTTAGGGTAATGCTGTAACCACTGGACCAACCTTTCTGCCACTGGTGAGAATGCTAGTAGTGATGGCTCTTTGATGTGGACAACTGTCCAATGGGCACTGGGCTGAGACTACTAGATCAGTTCACATGGGATATGATAACACAGGGTTTCTCAAACAGGGGTTGCTGCTTGCGTAGGGAAAGCCCCTGGCGGGCCAGGCCAGTGTGTTTACCTGCCCCGTCCACAGGTCCAGCAAATCGCAGCTCCCACTGGCCACGGATCGCTGCTCTGGACCAATGGGAGTGCTGGAAGTGGCAGCCAGTACATCCTTGGCCCTTGCTGCTTCCAGCAACTCCCATTGGCCTGGAGCAGTGATCCATGGCCAGTGGGAGCCGCCATCGGCCAGACCTGCGGACAGGGCAGGTAAACACACCAGCCTGGCCTGCCAGGGGCTTTCCCTACAGAAGTGGCGACCCCTGTTTGAGAAACCCCGTGATAACAGAATTAGGCCTTTAAAGCTGTTATTTCTTACACTGATTTTACAGCAATGTGACTCCATTGGCTTCAATAGAATTACTCCTTTTTCTACACCCGTGTAAGTAAGAACAGAATCAGGCCCCTTTGTATCTGTCTTCACTAAACTTTCCCTCCTAAAAAATGAATGCAGCTACCCTTTTCCATATAAACTTCTGGCAGAGTCTCAGCCCATGAAGGTATCACAGCCCAATGAACATTGATCTGCTACTGCCACAGCACTTTAAGACCCTACTGCAGAAGGTGTGAGAGAGGGATTGCCAATTCTTATTGCAATTAGAAAACTAGACAAATACTTAACACAATTTGCCCTGAAAAAGATCAAACTCTTAGTGACTGTTGAGATGGGGTGATGATTGGCAGCCTAGGAACAAAAAGCTCTCTGAGGCAAATCGTCAGTGGTGCCAAACTCACATTTCTAACAGAGGTAGGGGGAGATAGTAGCTCTGAGACCCCTTTCCACTTCCCTTAATCCTGGAGCTGTGGGGGCTAAAGTGGCGTCTGGCATAGTTTAGACCAGCCCTTAGGTTGCAGTTACCAGGGGGTCTGTTAATTGTTGTCATGGGGCCACTTTACATCAGTTAGGCTGTTGCCCAAGGGCTGTAGGGCAGGGCTAGTTTCTTCTCCCTTCTCCTAGGACCTCCCACATGAAAAATCTCCATCACAGAGTCTGGAATGCTCTGGAGGAATGTGGGAAGGGCCATGGCCAGGATGAAGCTGCAATTGTGCATCCCTTCAAAGCCCCAGAGGGCCTCTCACAGCAGGGGGCACAAGTTAAAGCCATTCTCAAGACTTATCTTGTCTGTGACAGAGCCCTCGCTGGGATGATTTAGTTGGTGCTGGTCCTGCTCTGAGCAACGGTTTGGACTAGATAACTTCCTGAGGTCTCTTCCAACCCTAATCTTCTATCATTCTATGATCAGGAGTGCACACACACGCCCTGAATAGGGGAACCACTATTTCCCCTCTGTCAACATGTAGGTGTAAGCTCCTGCAAGCAGCCGAGCAGGGATGAATGATCTCTTATGTCCAAATAAGTGAGCCTGGGAGTTTTGTTTGACCTTTTGCTACAGAGTAGCAAATAAGGCAAAGCACAGTACCCAGTATATCACCACCAATGAGACGTGATTGCCACCTGCGAGGTCTTCTTTATTAGGGCCTGCTCCTGCTCAAGTCACTGATTGTCCTGCCATCCTCTTCACTAAGAGCTACAGCAAGCCCTGACTGCATAACAATCCTCTGGCACCCTGAGAAAGGGTGCATGGAACGGAAGATGTGCATGGAACGGATCAAATCAAAGGTGAAAGGACAGGAACTAAAAAAGTAATAAGAACAATTGAGTGTAAATGTGGGTTTAGATCCTTTGCTAGTGCAAACTTCATTGCACCACACTCCCCTTCTGACAACAAAAATTACTACACAACCTCAGGAGGCGGGACTGAAGCCTGAGCCCACATGACCCCCACTGCCCGGGCGGGAGGGGGAGGACAAAGCCTGAGCCCCACCACTCCTGGCAGGGGGACCAAGCTGAAGCCCAAGGGTTTCAGCCCCAGGCAGAGGGCCTGTAACCTGAGCCACACTGCCTAGAACTGAAGCCCTCGAGCTTCTGCTTTGGCGCAGGGTGGTGGGGCTCAGGCTTCAGCCCCAGGCCCCAGCAAGTTTAAGCTAGTCCTGGCAACCCCGTTTTGAGAACCACTGGCATAGCTCCGTTAAAGACAACAAAGCTGTGCTGACTTGACTTTCAACCGTACACTTGACATATGATAATTATAAGTGGAGAGAGGGCAGCAGCACAAAGGTTGTTTTCTCACCTTCAGGCTTGGCTAAAAAAAGTCTTTTCCAGGAAGTCGGAAGATGAAACGATTCATGATTGTACCTTTCTGATATCCTGTATGAGAGCAGCCATGATTCACTACAGAAAAAAACAACAACCTATAACTGAGAGCTCTGATTATTTTTGTTCATAGTTCTGCACAAATCAGTAGTAACCAGAAAAACATACATTCTGCTGTCACATTCTGGACTTCACAAACATATATAATTAAACTCCCAGTTATACTGAATTTCCACAGATATAAAGGTCTGAGAAATAAGATCATGTTCCCTTAAAATATTAATACAAACTTATTACCATTTGCCAAACCATTGAGCTCTCTATATAAATTCAACAGTATTCACTGACTTCCAGTTTCTAACAATTGCTCTTTTGTCACTATCATTACCTGAGGCCTGAATGCTTCACAAGTCTCATTGATCCCTGAAATGCTCTCTGTATCCCTTATTCCAAAAAGTGTTGATTTCTATTAACTATCGTATGCATGTATCAATACATCATAAAGATAAACACCAACCCGTGCTAGTATATTTAGACGCATTGGAAACTGACAACAGAAAGAATTGAACTGTTCTGCTTTATGCAGTGATGTTGGATATGTTTCTGGATTTCCTAGGCTGCTTGTTCCAGGAACTGAAGACATTGTTTCTGAACGATTTAGTTATCAATATGGTATCATATGAAAATCAGTTGCAACTAACAAAACTTGTCAGAGAATATAATCAAGGTCATGACACCACTGTTACTGCTTATAAGGAGGCAGAAGAATAGTATTTACACAAAGCCCAGCTGACCAGGCACCAGTTCCAAGAAAAAGATTGTGCAACAGGCACTTTTATGACCACAGATGCTTCATTCTGAATTTGTGTGTTGTCATTTAAATATTAAATACTATAACTTATTCCACAGTATTAGTCACTAAAGTACCTGGAATACTGAACATTCAGTTAACATACGAATCAGTGTTTGTCAATTTGTGACGCTAGCCTCGCTGAGGATCCAGACTCTTCCATGAGACTCAAGGAAGCTTATGAAGGAAGCGGGTTTTCTTTTTATTTTAAGACTTGTGGTGGTTTGGGGACCAATTTTATTTAACTTTTTATTACTGACCTTGGCACAAAGAGCGGGAATGTGCTAATAAAGTTTGCGGATGACACAAAGCTGGTGGGTATTGCTAACACAGAGAAGGACCGGGATACCATACAGGAAGATCTGGATGACCTTGTAAACTGGAGTAATAGAAATAGGATGAAATTTAATGGTGAAAAGTGCAAGGTCATGCACTTAGGGATTAATAATAAGATTTTCGATATACATTGGACGCATCAGTTGAACAACGGAGGAGGAGAAGGACTTGGGTTTGGGTTGTTGATCGCAGGATGACTATGTAGCGCCAATGCGATATGGCCGTTAAAAAGCAAATGCGGTTTTAGGGTCTATCAGGCAAGTATTTCCAGCAATAGATAGGAGGTTAGTACCGTTGTATAAGGCGCTGGTGAGACTCACTGGAATTACTGTCTGCAGTTCGGTCTCCCATGTTTAGAAAGATGAATTCAAACTGGAACAGGTTCAGAGACGGCTACTAGGATGATCCGAGGAATGGAAAACCTGCCTATAAAGGAGACTCAAAGAGCTTGCGCTGTAGCCTGCCAAAGAAGACTCCGGGGATATGCTTTTCTCTATATAATATATCAGGGGGATTAACGTTAGGAGAGGAGAGGAATTATTTTAAGCTTAGTACTAATGTAGATACAAGGACGATATGGGGTAACAAACTGGACACTAGGAAGTTCAGGCTTGAAATTAGACGAAGGTTCTAACCATTAGAGGAGCCGAGAGTTCTGGACAGCCTTCCAAGGGAGTAGTGGGGGCAAAAGACATATCTGGCTTTAAGACTAAGCTTGATAAGTTTATGGAAGGGAGATATGATAGATAGTTTAATTTTGGCAATTGTCCTTGGATTATCAGCAGATAAGTCTGCTCAATGGTCTGCGATGAGATTGTTGATGGATGGGATCTGAGTTACTGCAGAGAATTCTTCTTGACTGCTGGCTGGGAGCCTTGCCCACATGCTCAGGGTTTAGCTGATCGCCATGTTTGGGGTCGGGAAGGAATTTTCCTCCAGGGCAGATTGGCTGACGCTCTGGAGTTTTCGCTTCCCTGCAGCGTGGTGCATGGTCCACTTGATGTGGATTCTCTGCTTGAAGGTCCTTTCAAACCCACGAATTGAAGACTTCAATAACTCGGACATAGGTTAGGGGTTTTTATAGAAGTGGATGGGTAGGGTTCTGTGGCCTGCTTTGTGCAGGAGGTCAGACTAGATGATCATGTTGGTCCCTTCTGACCTATGAGTCTATGAGTCTATGAAATCAGAACTTGATATGAAGTGTGCAGCACTAAAAATACAGAATGCAGATAAGTATATAATACAGTATAACCTGGATTTACTAGTCTCTGCTTATTCCAAGTTTATGACCCCCTGAGTTGAACTAAGTCTCTGCAGTGCTGGCCAGCAATCCTTGCTTGGGAGATTACACTCCAGTTATAAGCATCCTCTCTTCACTGGACTCCAGCTGGCTTGAGGCTAGCTGACTGGCTGCTAAATTAGGAGAGATGCCCCTGCAGGTTTTGAAATTACATGTTGGTTGGACCTTCTGAATACAGACTTCAAAGCCTGCTAGACCTGTTCTCTCTAGACAAGGGGCTCTGGAGCCACATGCGGCTCTTCAGAAGTTAATATGCGGTTCCTCGTATAGGCACCGACTCTAGGGCTTGAGCTACAGGTGCCAACTTTCCAGTGTGCCTGGGGGTGCTCACTGCTCAACCTCTGGCTCTGCCACAGGCCCTGCCCCCACTTTCATTCCTTCCCACCCCCTTCCCTGAGCCTGCTGTACTGTTGCTCTTCCCTCCTCCCCCCCCCCCCCAGCCTCCGGAACCTCACAAAACAGCTGATCGGGAGGTGTGGGGAGGGAGGGGGAGGTGCTGATTGGCTGGGGTGCTGGTGGGCAGTAGGTGCTGGGGGCAGTGGGAGGAGAAAGCTGATGGGGGGCAGTTGACATATTACTGTGGCTCTTTGGCAATGTACATTGGTAAATTCTGGCTCCTTCTCAGGCTCAGCTCTGCTCTACACTTTCCTGTGTACTAAATACTCAACACATGTGGCAATATTTGCTGAGCGCAAAGTGGAAATGGCCCAATTAAAAAGGAAAACTGGAAAGGACATTTTCTACAAATGATTAGGAGATGGGATGGGCCATTTGACCATGCATCCAAACTATGTGGCTGGCCCCATCGCTATAACGGGCTGATCCAAACACTCCTTTACTTTGAGAAAGTTCAGACCTGAAACAGAACTTCCTGGTTCGAGCACTGATTTAAGGTATTCTTAAATGCAACTATCAGCTCCTGGAAGAATTATTATGTTGATCTAGCTACCACCATTAGAGAGGTAGATTACCTACACTGAGGGGAAAAACCCCTTCCATTCCATATAGGAAGTGTCTACGCTGTGGCTGTGCCACTGTAGTATAGGCAAGGCCTTAGTAAAAGGACACTGTCAACTTAGAATTAAAGTTTTAATAAACATTCCTGTGAGTGCTCAAGTCTTTGCAATGTTAAGAGCCACAAAATGAAAAGTGGCTATAAACAAAAGTGAAAATGTCTGTTAATTTTTCATCATTTCAACTAGAGGAAATGTCACCATTTAGGCTCCGTATTTACATTTTACATGTAAACTGGATTCCTAACTGGCATTTTTAATCTGAAGTCTTATTGGTAAGAGACTGAGCTCTACCGGGCAGGGTCTGCCTGTTATTTGTCTGTACAGTGCCTTGTCCAATGGGACTCTGATCTCTGTTTAGGGACTCAAAGTACTATGCAATAATTATAAATGCAATCCTTAATAAATAATGTTGTATTTTCATAGCACCTAAGAGTCCTAGCTATGGTGCAGGACTCTATTTGTCTGATTAAAACATAGAGGGCCTATTTCATCCCTATGCTGTGGCTCTATGCCATATTTTACCTCTGGTCAGAAGCCACTTATGCCCAAGGGCTGCGCCAATTTCCAGCCAGCTAGTGCAACAGCCCAAACTTGCACCTGCCCGCTCTCCTATTCAGCTTTCTGGAAACATCCCGTGACAGAGTATAGAAACCTACCACCAGACAAGAACGTGTTAAGAAGCAGCTTTGGACCCCAGCAGCCCTGTCTAACTTGGAGCCCTGGAGGAGAAGCCTTAAAAAGGGAGAGGGTCTGATCAGAAAGCCTCAGCCTTGGGGTGATGGACAATCCTCTCACCCTCAGCTCCTACACAGGAGCACAGTAGAGAGCCTGACTACCTTGACTGTGAACACAGAGTGGTGGGACAGGTGGCGGGAGGATCCAGGTAGGACAGAGGAGCTGGAGCTGTTCTTTATTTCTGTTACTTTCGTTTCTTGTCTTTTGTTACTTTGAAGACTGAGACTAGGGGCTGGGTCCCAGGGCAGACCCCTGCTGAGAGTATAAGCTGCTGGAGGAGAAGGTGAGCTTGAGTAGGAAATAGCCTGGGGAAGAAGCAAGAGGTCTGACTGACCTTAACCGCTTGCTATAAGAGTCCCTGGGCTGGAACTCAGGATAAGGAGAGAGCCTCGGTTCTCCGACAGCCTTGCTGGGAGGACTAGCTGAAAGACCACAGACACAAGGGGCCTGAAGGACTATTTGACCCTGGACCAAGACCGTAAACCTGTGTAAGGGCCTGGGACTACTGAGTGAAAACTAGGGATGTAAATATTGGTTGAAAAGATTAACCAGTTAAATGATTAAAATTATATCATTTAACCAATTAACCATTAACTGGGGTTGCTCCAGCCGGCCTGGTGCGGCCGGGGCTGGGGTCCCTCTGGCAGGCACGGGCTGCTGGGGTTAATGATTAAGGTCGGTTAACGGTAACCCTAATGCTAACTGGTTAACTGTTTAACCTTTTACATCCCTAGTGAAAACCCTGATTTACCCCAAAAGGGGTGAGACCAAAGGTAGGGTGACCAGATGTCCCGATTTTATAGGGATAGTCTTGTTTTTTGGGTCTTTTTCTTATATAGGCTCCTATTACCCCCCACCCCTGTCCCAATTTTTCACATTTGCTGTCTGGTCACCCTAACCAAAGGGCCGAGTCACAAGGCAAAAGGAGGGCACTAGAGGGCCAGGGCAGCAGGAGAACTGCGAGGAACTAAACACTGCAATGCTCGTCCTGGCCACAAGGCAGCACACTGGTGAGCCACTTTGCCACACATCCCAAAACGTGTGTTGCGGGCTTCTGCAGAGATGGTACATGGAGCTGTTACTCAGCCTGGTTAGCTACCTACATGAAGTAGAGTCCCCAGGAGATAGATTATTAGCTTAATGGCCCCTTTACACTGGCATAAAGGGATCCAGCAGAGTGATGACTTGGGCCCATGCTTTTAAGTTGCTCGTGTCCCATGATTAAGCTTTGAGCTAAACTAGAAAGAATTATATCACTATAACTATGTTAGAGTATGATGTTATACTGATATAAGCCTTAGAGCGGACACAGTTGTAACAACAAAGAGGTGCGTTATAGCAGTATAGCTTAATTCACTTCCTGAACTGGAATAAAATATGGCAGTATAAGCACTTGTATACTTATATACTGTAGTATTTTTTGGCACTTCAGCTATACCAGTATAGTTAAAGGAGCAAAACTTTCTAGTGTAGATAAGCAGAGATGTTGCTTTATGCTGTTTCTTTCAATGTCCCACTAGATGGCATTCATGCAACAAGCAAAAATCACGCACTGCAAAAAAAGTGCCTGTAATTTTTTTCAAAGTTTGTCATAGTTCAGCTGTTTACACTTTTGTTTTAAATAATTTGATATGCAAAATGACAGTTTCCCCCTTCTGAATCTTATTTATAAAGGATAGTCTGTAAGCATCTGCCATAATAACAAATGGAAAATAATGAAATACCATAATAAAATGGTGTGCAGGACTTCAGTAAAAATCCCTTTAGAAAGACTGAAATCAAATCATTGTCTGTACTGAATTTTTATCTAGATATTGCAGGCATACACTGTTTTGTTATAGGGTTGTACACCAGTACTAGGCTACTGGCACTGGGATTATTTGGGGGAAGATGGAAAGTGCACCTTTTTTTCTCTTTTAATAGTGTTGGCTGATGAAATGATGGGGTTTATAAAATGCAGGCTGGTACATCCTCTGTTGCAGAGATCCACTGGGCCAAGGCACTAGGAACAAGAAAGCAGTGCTGCCAGCTAGCACCATCTGGTGGCTTGTTCTTGCTCCTTCTAATAGTAAGTGCTAATAAGCTGAACGGTCGGACCATTGTCCAAATCCTCAGACCATGCCCTTTGGGAGTGTGGGTGCGGGTTATCACATTAGTAGTACCCATATTGTAAAAGTGTTTCCTTTAGTCCCACGTTCCCATGTTACCACTTTGATCGTCCCATGGTGCCAACCTCCATCCAGCTTATTATATTTTCAAACAAGCTTTCAGACGTGCTTTCTCCCCTGCTGCTTCTTATGCTTCAGAGGAGCTCCCCATAAACATCCACAAAACTAGCCTTCTTTATCCTTCCTCACAACCCTCCTAGAATCTCTCCTTTGCCATGAGGCCTACAAAAATCTTGATAATGGTTAGGCTGCTGGTGTGTTGAGACCACTGTCATTCAGACCAATATTGTCTCATTGTTTCTTTGTTCTCCCCCATTTTGTCTGTCTGCAATTATTTGTCTTTCATCTTATATTTAGATTATAAGCTTTTGGGGTCAGGGACTGTCTCTTCTCCCCCCTACACAGTGTTTATACAGCACTTAGCACAGGGGGAGGGGTACAAGTCTGTACAAGACAGCTTGAGGCCCAAGACTAGAGCTCTTAGGCACTATGATAATACAAGTAATAATGTTTTGGGACCTCCTGTTGATTCAGGTGTAAAGAAAATTTGAGGCAGATAGGCCTGCATATACAAATTGAACACCAAAATAGTGTGTGTTTTTAAGGAGGAAAAGACTTTACTCTGACCACCCAGATTGTGTGTGTCAAAAAAATGCTGTTCAAATTCTGCTGCTTAGTATTGAAATATAAAGGGGGAGGTTAAAAGCATCTGTCCTTAAAACTGGAACTGTCCCTCTCTGTGCATGGCTGAATGCATGTATGATCAGCATCTTCACAGGATTTCCAATTTTTTTGCTACCTTTAGGATGTTTGAGATAATGCCTTGGGTCTGACCCATAACCTCAAATGTCTCAGACTACCTACAGATCTGCTGACTAGGTATATTTTTGGATCTATGGACTTTCTTACCCACATTTACTGGAGTAGGAAGATTCTTCCTTTGTATAAAGGTGACCTAATCAGCCCCCATTTGATGATGCCAGTTGTCACAGTTGTTAACTGCACTTCTAAACCCTCTTGGGCAATTCAAGTACATCTCTCTCAGGTCTTGGGCCTCAAGCTGTCACCTCTCTTTTAGGATGGAATCACATGTTTCTCCCACTCTGACCAAGCCTTGGGCTGCAGAGCGGTCCCTAGTGACCAACCGTGATGACCTCATTAGATCTGATTTATGTTCAGCACCTGCAGTCTTCTTGTCTCGAAGAGCAATTGTCATAAACAGATAAGAAAAGTTAATAGCACAGAAGTACTTTATATCTCTTTGACTATAAGGGTTAACGAGTTCGGTAGGTCTGGCTGTCACCTGACCGGAGAACCAATCAGGGGACAGGATACTTTCAAATCTTAAGGGAGGGAAGTTTCTGTGTGTGCTGTTAGTTTTTGGTTGTTGTTCACTCTGGGGGCTCAGAGTGACCAGATGTGCAACCAGGTTTCTCTCCAATCTCC
>NC_133787.1:35369628-35389903 GCF_003597395.2 Chelonoidis abingdonii | reverse complement strand
AGGATTACTTTCTCTCTCAGGAAGAGTCTGGGAGGGGGAAAGAGAAGGAGGGAGGAAGGTGAATTGTCCTCTCTGTTTTGTGATTCAAGGAGTTTGAATCACAGTGATCTTCCAGGGGAACCCAGGGAGGGGAAGCCTGGGAGAGGCAATGGTAGGGGAAAGGGTTTACTTTCTCTGTGTTAAGATCTGGAGGGTCTGGGTCTTGGGGTTCCCCAGGCAAAGTTTTGGGGGGACCAGAGTGTACCAGGCACCGGAATTCCTGGTTGGTGGCAGCGCTACAGGTTCTAAGCTGGTAGTTAAGCTTAGAGAAATTCATGCTGGTACCCCATCTCTTGGACGCTGGGGTTCAGAGTGGAGATTTGTACCATGACAGCAATGATGTTGGTATTCAGGAACCAAGCAGTCTTCTTAAAGCAATGTTTTATTTATTTTGGAACAAAAGCATTTAAGAAAAAACAGATCTTAAAAAATAAGCCAGTCTCTATTCACGCCTGCTTTTCCTTAAGCCTTACCATTCCCTAGATCTGGGAAAGCCCAGCTTTTTCAGACTCCCTCTCCAGAGCCTCTGGCTATATCAGGAAGTCTCCTTGGACAGTTCTTGACAATCGATACCCCACCCACACGTGTTTTTTTTTTTTAAACTGTTTATAGTCTTTCATCTTAGTTCCCAGCACTGGCAGAACAGCTGTGTCACTTTGGCCTGGAGCATGGAAGGATGCCATTGTCCTGTAACTGCTTCCCCGGTATTAGCTGGGAAGTTGCTTTTGAATAGCTATTATGTTATTTTACTGCTTGTTTTGCCCATAGCCCCCTATAAAGCTAGGTCAATATGCTGATATGCAACAACTTCACCTCACTGGTCAGGTCACATACAGTGTTTTCATAAAATTATCACATCTCCACATTGTTGGATTGTTACAGAGCATCTCCTCATCTGTCACACCAGCAACCTCAGAAGTGGAGTGACAGGTTCTGATTTGCCTAGAAGCTCTGGAGAGAAGTTCCAGAAGGAAGAGCTAGTCAATACACTATCCTCAAAAAGCTGAAGGAAAGGAAGAAGCCTTACTGTCGGCTTGCCTTTTTCCCCTGCACTAGCTGCTGCTGCAACTATCAGTTGCTGTCCTCTGGTTATGCAATGCCGCCATGCCTGACAAATCAGTCTGTGCTTCCTACACAGTTCCCACTGGCCACTGAGGAATAGGAGTCCAGCAACAGGCAATATCTAAGATTTGACAGCTACAAGCAAGTAACTCTAACCAGCTAGCATGTTAGGTGATGCTAAACATCAGCAACATTAAGACCACCAGCTCATCTTCTCAACCCTGTACGAGCTTCCTGAAGCTGAATGAAACAAAAGCGGTTCTGACAACCATCCTGCATAAATATCAACCGGTTTGGATGGGTTCTGTTTTCCGTTCTGTATTAGTAGAGGGACTCATCTATCTCAGCATTTTAGGCTTGATTTTAACTCCAGCAGTTGCCTTGTAGTGTTGATGAGTGGGAGAGCAGATGCTTGTGGCTAGAACCCACAGAATGTATTTGAGTGTATAGATTGGTACCTCAATAGTAAATCAGTCCTAATTTAAACAGCCTCTTTCTCTCTAAAAGATCACACATAAGCATTGATGTTAATCCTGAGAAATAATGTTGATTCCACTTAAATTTATCATTTGACCATTTCATGTAACAAGCTGTATCACCTTGTATTGTATTGGAATGTTTCATTGTAATGCTGTGATGGAAGAGGAAAAATAGCTGATAAAGTAATAATCTCTTAGTTGGGATAGTCTCAACAATTACCTTCAACAGGGGAATGATTTGGCTGGAACTGAAATATGTCCATTGCCATTTAGATTGATAATACTCTGTTACTTTTAGGGGTGAAGAGAGATGGCAGTAACATTGGCAGGGGTTACAGGAGCGGGGTATCTAGCACAGCTGCTACCCCAGGCCGCTTATACCGTGAGTGCAGTGGAGCAGTGGGGATGCACTGGGGTAGGGCACAGCCCAGACCTCTTCATAAGCTATAGCAGCTCAGGCATTGGTACCTAGAATCAGCTGCTTACCCTGGGCAGCTGAGGCGCATGCGCAATGCCTAACTCTTGCCTCGCAGCCGCAGGCGACGTACACACGCCGCATTCCAGCCCGCCAGGGGGCGCACTCGCACTTCCGAAACGCGACTGGAAACCCGCCGTATTACGCATGCGTCTTCCCGTGAGCGTCGCGCGGCCGAGGCGCAGGCGCAATGCGGGGGATCTCGCTTCCGGCGCGCGGTGGCGCCGCCCTCTCTCCGCGTTTCCGGGATTCGCTGGTCCTGTTGCTCAGCTCCGCGCTGTCGCTGCCCGCAGAGCCAGGGGCGCCCGCCGGGATGGGCTCGGCCCTGGCGCGTGCCGCGCCGCGCCAGCAGGACAGGGGGGCCGGGCTCCGCGCTGCTCTCTGAGCCGCTGAGGACCCGGCTGCGGGTAAGTGCGGGAGACAGGGGCGCGTTCCGCGCCCCGGGGTCTCCCCCGCGGACTCTCACGGCTTCCGTTGCCTGACCTCCCTAGAGTCCCTTCCCTGCCCCGCCCTGTGGCTGATAGCTCGCCCTGCCCTCTCCTCGCCCGTCGTGGCCTGGCCTTGTCCGCTCCCTCTGCCAAGCCCCCTGCGCTCCCGCTCGCTCTGCCGCCCCCCTTGCCCCCCCTCCCCCGCTCCCCTTCTTGTTCCCCCTCCCTGCTGGGTCTGGCCCCCCCTTGTCCCCCTCCCTGCGGGTCTGGCCCCCCGTCCACCCTCTCCCAGCTCCTCCTCTTGTCCCCTCCCTGCTGGGCTCAGCAACCCCCGCCCTTGTTCCCTCCTCTCCCAGCTCCTTGTCCTCTCCCTGCTGGGCTCTGCCCTCCCTTGTCCCCCTTCCCCCAGCCCCTCACTAGTGTGTTCTACCCCCCATGGTCTGCTCCCCCAACCCCTCCCATTGTCCCCTCCCTGCTGTGCTCTGCTCCCCCTTTGCTCTGCTCTCCCGGCCCCTCCCGTTGTCTCCTCCCTCCTGTGCTCTGCCCCCCTTATCACCCTTCCCCAGCCCCTCCCCTTGTTGCATCCCTGCTGTGCTGTCCCCCTCCCCCAACCCTTCTCTTTGTCCCCTCCCTGTTGTGCTCTGCCTCCCTTGCTCTGCTTCCCCAGGCCCTCCCCTTGTCCCCTGCCTGTTATGTTCTGCTTTCGCAGCAACTCCTTGCTTTTCTGCCCCAACCCTTTCTTTTGTCCTTTCCCTGCTGTGCTCTACTCCCCCAGCCCTTCCCTCTGCCCCATCCTCTCCCAGCTCCTCCCTGCTGTGCTGTGCTCCCCCAACTCCTCCCCTTGCCCCCTCTTCCCCAGCCCCTCCCTGCTGTGCTCTGCTCCCCAGCTCCTCTCCTTGCCCCCTCCTCCCCCAGCCCTCCCTGTTGTGCTCTGCCCCTGCCTTGTTCTGCCCCAATCCCATCCCCACTTATCTGCCCCTGCCTTGTTGTGCTCTCTGTTTCTCCCCCTGGATCTTGCCTTCTGTTCCCGCTTCCCCACTCTGCCACTCCCCGATCTCTCCTTGCTCTTTCCTTTCCCCATTTGCTTTTGGTCTCCATTGTGCGGGGTTCCTAGCTTGCCTCCACAAAAGTTTCTTCTCTTCTGGAGTCCTCTTCCCTGGTCACTGGCCAGGGCTCTCCTATTTCTACCCTTGTTGTGGGGGGAGGCTGGGATGTGCCTTGGCATTGGGCCCTCTCCCTCCCCATGCCCCAGGCCAGGGCAGTGTCTGTATCTCATTCATTCAGGTCAGACTGAGAGGGAGCTGAGTTTAATCAATAACACATCAGACATAATCAACTTTTCTTTCCACCCCCAAATCCATTCCCAACATCCCATTATGGGTGACTACAATGAACTGTGTGTGTATGTGTGTGTGTGAGAGAGAGAGCTGGGATTTGCTGCTCTCTTTGGCTGGTTGAGTCTGCTGGATAAAATCAATTATATTCTCAGCTTCTGCAGCCATTGAATAAGAAATTAGTTTCTGAGACTTTTAATCTCATGCTTATGCTGCAGTCTAAATTGAAAAATAAAAGGATTTGAAGTAAACAGTGCTAGCAGCACAGTTAATAAACATGGCAACTTACTTCCTCTCAGTTTACTACGGTGTAAGTAATAGAGATCTGAAACCTCTCTTAAGCAATGCACTAGTGCTGAAGTAGGCGAAGAAGTTGTTGGTGCACCACACGTTCTAGTCCACAGTTTCTCAAACTTGTCTGGGCAGTGCTTATTGGTGATCCACAGAGATCTAGCTTCTTAAATGGAGGTGCCTTTTTGTTTCTGCCTGGGAGGAGCAGAACACAAAAAGAAGAGATTAAATTAAGAGCATGCAAATAAAGACCTAACCCAAGTGGAAATGAGGTATCCACAATAAGATCATAATGTGAGCTACACTATGAAGTTGGATAACCCCTGGGGTAGGATAACACTGGGGTACGATACATGGTACTATGGTATCTAGACCCCAAGTCGTGACTTCATTACTCTTCTGTGATTTGCTGAAGATACAAATGTGTAAACATATGCCCTGATCCTGCAAATGTTTACGCACATGCTTCAAGCACATAAGTAGTCCCGTTGACTTCAATGGGATTACTTATGTGCATTTATAACAGGCTTAGAAGATCTTCTGAAGTATTGGCTCAGTCAGGAGATGCTGTACTTAATTTGTCAGTTGTAGAAAAACACTGGGACCTAGTGAGTCATGACTAGATAAAACTGCTGTAAAATCCGTTTAGACTAAAGTTCAGAAGCTGACAACCTTTTGTATTGAAGAAGTGCAGGTCAAATCATCTTACAATTCTGTCTCTATAACTTGCTCACTTTGACTTCAAATTCTTTGTGCTGTGCGTATCTGAATCAAATAGTCCTTACCTGTGTTTTGTGATGGCATTAACTGGGTTACTCCCAAGGGGAATAAATTAATAGTCTAACACAGCAATTTAGAAACTGAGGTGCTGGTGAAGCATGGAAAAGAACTAGCAGATTTTGCATGTGTGGCCTGCTCAGAAGACAAAATGGTTGATGTTTTAAAATAATAATAATAATACTTGTCACACTGTTTTAGATTAATACTGAAAATGGAATAACTTGACAGGCTTGTGAAAATACTTCAGCTTTAATCTGTGTTGACTTGTTGAGTTCTGAAAGGAAAGATCACTTCTGTGGCACATTAATTGACAGAAAAATGTGTTGCTGGTGTAGTTTGGCAAAGTACAGTCAGTAAATATGGTAAGGATTTAGCTTAAATTGATAAACTTGGAAATAAAAGAGCAGATATATTAAAACTTGTAATGTAGGATCTTGATACATCAACTTATTAGTAGCAAGTGGGAAATTTTTCCTGGCCATTGCTGCAGAACTTGATCTTTTTAAAAAGGCAGTAGCTTTCTAGCCCTCTGGAATGTGAACAGAGGAAGTCAGGTCTGCCTGAATCTGAAAAAATAGAGATCTGAATCATCTAAAGCCCAAATTCTACCACCAGTGCACAGCCCAGATGTAGTCTATGCTGTGTTCTTCTGGGGTAAACTCCTCTGTCTGGCTGCTCTGTCCTCCTTAATGTAACCCAACTACTTGAACCTCTACCATTTAGTGGTTAGTGGATCTATGCAGAGGTGAATCTGCTACCCCTTTCGCCTAATCCTTGCTGTGACTGAGGCCACGTCTGCACTACGCTCGAAAATCGATTTTAGATACGCAATTTCAGCTACGAAAATAGCGTAGCTGAAATCGAATATCTAAAACCGATTTACTTACCCGTCTTCACCGCGCGGGATCGATGTGCGCGGCTCGCCATGTCAATTCCAGAACTCCGTTTGTTTTGGTGGAGTTCCGGAATCGATCTAAGTGCGCTCTGGGATCGATATATCCCGTCCAGATCAGACACGATATATCGATCCCCGAGCAATCGATTTTAAAGCGCCGGTACGGCGCGGAGTCTAGACGGGGTGTGAGGTCCTATGGAGGAAGTTTTTTGCTTTGGTTTTCCAACTCCAGCTGTGGAAGAGTGGACTGAAATTTTGCTAGAAATGTGAACTGCTTATTCATTTCAGTGGGTTACCAATTCTGGGCCTGTTTCTCAACTGCCTTACACCTTGGCTATTACTTTTACCTGTGTAAAGTGCTACCAAATCAGAAAGGTAGCATATTACACCCACTTTCTGCTTACTTTACACAGGTGTAAAATTGCTATAAAAGGTGCAAGGTAGTGGAGAATTGGCCCCTGTATCTTAAACCTAGACTGCTGTGGAACTTCAGGAGTTTGACAACCCAAATCCTGTGTTGACTTTGAGCACAGGCAGTGAGTAGGTCAGATCTTCTGGTTAATGCCTGTTTGAGGATTTAACAATGGCAAATCTAAATTCTGAAAAGGTGTGGGAGTAGATGCACTTAGTGAAACAATATTTTTATCATGCTAATAAATTAATGTATCTGAATGTATCTTTATAGAGATGCATTCTCAATACTTGTTTTTATGCAGGGTATTTCAGAGCTGTAGTTTATATAATGAGGGGTGGCAATCTTGTGACCATCTAATGGTAATCTTTAAAAAAAAAAAAAAAGTTTTAATAGAAAAAATTCCAGATAGCCCCTTGGAAGTGAATTGTATTGTTTTGTATTCTTTATAAGGAGGGACTGTTTTAGAGTGAGAAGCATGAGAAAGAACGTAGTGGTTAGAAGAATACTGCTGTCAGCAGATTTTTGTCATTTCTAAATATAAAATATTTTCATTAGTAATACATTATGTTCTTTTCTCTATTGTCCTGATAACTACAACACAGTCACATTTTACTCTTTCTTGTGAAGTGGTGGAAACATCTTCAAGGTTTTTAAAAAACAAAACAAAATAAAAAGTTAAAGGCCTAATCCTGTGATGTCCTGACCTCCCTCATTGACTTCAGTAGGAGCTGAGGGGTTTTGTGCCCTTCTGTGCTGATCTGATAAGTTTTTTAACAATAATTTGTTTAGTACTTTATGTACATGATGATGCATTTCCTGCTCCATATAAATTAGTCTAATAAGACAAGGCAAATTCAGTATACCAGGAAAACAGCTTAGTGAAGAGAATATTTATAAGGAGGAAGGAGAGATTGCCTGAAGTGGTATAAGGTGGGAATAAGAGGAGAGGAGTACTAGACCAGACATAGGGAACAGCATAAAAGAAGGTATCGCGCAGGGAGGTGGGAAAGGAGACTGGGTAAGCCAAATGGATCTAGGCCCTGATCTACAAAGGTATTTAGGCTCCTAACATCTAATTAAATCAGTGGAAGTTAGGAACCTAAATACTTTTGTGAATTTGGGCCTAAGAGAGCATTGGGAGAAAAAGTGGAGTAGGGAGACAGATGCAGAGAGAGAAACGAATGTTAGATTTTTATAGGGCTCTGTGCTGTGGGAAGAGTATAAAGAAGTGGCATGTGGGGGAATGGATGATGTGATCAGAGCGCAGGGAAATGAAAGATGTCTATAAGTGGCATTTGGACAGACAGGAAAAAGTTGTGAGAGGCCAGATAAGGAAGTGGTTGCAGTAATCAGTGCTTCAGGAAATGGTTAGGCTGGATGATATTAAGGAGAAGGAAGTTGACAGATACTTGAGCAGGGCTTTGGATACAGAATGAGAGGAGGGAAAGGTAGGAGATGAGATGTTCATAGATTTAAAATCGCATCTTAAATTTACCACGGCATCTGCTGACCTGTGAAAAACAGCTTGGGACTCCATATTTCACCTGTATGTGTAGCAATAGAAGCACACAATGAATTTTCCTCTTGTTGGGTAAGAGGAAGAGAAACTGACTTTTTTTAACTGTGTGGGGCAAGAAAGCTGTCAGGACTTCCTGATTCTTAAGCTATCCCTGCATACTCTGTGGCACCTTTGCATTTCCTCTGTTTTGTCCAGGCCAGTGCCTACCTGAATTTTTGGTATATGTGAAAGCAGACTAGGAGCTACCTTAACTTCCATCTGTCATAACTTCTGAGTTGCTTTTACTATTTGTTTTGAGGCTGGATTTTGTGGAATCGGTGGCAGTATACTCAGAAATCCCACATCCCTCCCTCCCATAGCCAGTTTAGTACAGTTCAGGATGCGGTGGAAGCTGTATCTTCGGGCTTGTCTACATGATGCCTTAGTGCGCACCAAGAGGCATGTAAATTCTAATGCACACCAGCGTGTCATGCATGTCAGCAGGGCCCACATAGCCAAGTTAGTGCAATTAAAGTTCCCTGGTGTATATTAATGTAGTACTGTTTTGAAATGAGTCTACATTAACATGCAATAGGAAATTTTTAATGCATGCAAGCAGAGTCCACATGGGGCAGTTAATGTGTGACACACTAGTATTCATCAGAATTTACACCTTTGCTTGTGCACATGTAGACAAGTCCTCTGTCAAGGTTTTAACAGACTTTACTGAACCATTTTAGATACAAAATATGCAGATATTTACATAAACGTAAAGCAGATTTTTGTACTGTAAAGTTATCAGGTTTGTTGCTGATAGGTGATATTTATAAATACCTAAGAAATGCTATATGATTTTGATAATTCTAACTTCATTTTGCTTAATTGTTCAGAATTCCTGATGGCATGTCTTAGTGGCATTTATAGGGGGTTACCAATATAGAGGCATGTGCAGTCATGTGATGAAGCTTTCACTGGTCTTGGTACAGCTGAAGGAGCCACTTTTTTAATCAGCGATGTTTAACTATGTTGCTTTTTGGAAGGTTGGGGAGTGAGGAAGCATTTCCTTTTTAAAGATAAAAGGGGAAAATTCCAATATTTCTTTCTCGAATGCATGAATCTTCTGTAGAGTGAAATAATACAAAGTGGTGATAAGCAGAGACAGGCATAATAAGGGACTTTGGAATAGTTCTCTAAATTGTACCATGTAAATATATACTCTTACCAAAATTCACCTCTTGATCTCAGAGATGAGCATTTATATAAGGGTCACATGGAGAGGGGAGAGAGAATCCTTTTTGAAATTCAGTGGCAGAAAACCAAGTTCTTCTGTTACTGCTTAGGCTGTTACAGTGTGACCTTGAATATTGGATATGTGGAGTAAATAATAGGTGAGTCAGGTGCTGAACAGTAGCTAGAGCCGGCGAGAGCTGACTTTTTTTAACAAAGGGTCTTTCCTGGATCTTACAAAGCTATAATGAAAAATGACTTAGTCTTCTACTAAAGTAGACACTGATTCTGTCTTAATAACTTCCCCTCTCTGCACAGAGAGCTTTTATATGATGCTTTAGCTTTGTGTGGCAGCTTGAGGATCAGGATCACGTGTGTACCATTGTGAAGGTGAGTTTTATCAATGTCAGGCAGTTGTGATCTGCTGTCCATGTATGCAGTGTCATGTTCCTTCAGGTGTGAATTACTGCAGGATTTTAAACTTTGACCTTTCAAGGGCAATCTGTTACTTTCAGTTAGCTAGAAATCTGTTCCCCTAATCCTGTGCTTTGTAGGTAATTTTGTCTTAAAACTCAGGTGGCTTTAAGTAAATCACATTTAAGCTTTAGAAATTGACCTGTCAGAGTGTGACTGTTGTTTTCTAATACTGCATGTCCTGGCTTCTCTGCAGAGATCTGTTGGTGGAGTTGTTAGCCCCAACTATTAAGTAGAAATGTTGAAATAGAGGTTTTTCATTTTCAGCGCCACAACCACAGCATGAATTTTATTTAAAATAAAAACTGTTCACTGTGTAACATAAAAGGAAACCTAAAACAGAAAATAAACTTTGATTGCTGAAGTATTTTTAATCTTATTTGTCTATTGAGGGTTATGTCCTGTTGCTGTAAGATACCAGTGAGGGGACCTTCTATAGTTGGTTGCAAATGATGTTTTTTTGTGTGTGTTTTTTTTTACTTTTGTGAATAATGCATACACAGGTTGGGACATTAGTTATCCCCTTTCCTTTTCCAAAAAACCCTTTCTACTCTTATTGGAAGAAAGTTCTTGAGGGCTACCTTGATGCAGTATCTCAGGGTTTCTCAAACTGGGGTCACCGCTTGGGTAGGAAAAGCCCTGGTGGGCTGGGCTGCTTTGTTTACCTCCTGCATCTGCAGATCTGGCCAATCAGGGCTCCCACTTACTGCGTATTGCTGCTCCGGGCCAATGGGAGCTGCTGAAAGTGGCGGCGAGCATGTCCCTCGGCCTGCGCCGCTTGATAATTTGACATTTGATAAGTTGGGGAATAGGTAGAATATTATTACTACTAAGACTTGTGAAGCTGAAGCACTCAAATTAAATGGTATAACTCCCATGTCAGGAAGCTTAAAGTGGGTGCTGTGGACTAAACTGTTCAGAAATAAACTTTGTTTGTCTAAACTTCTCAGATTTCTCTTGTCTGAACCCATACCGTAAGGACAAAGCAAAAATTTATTTAATAATCCTTGTTACTATTAGTCTTGTTTTTTAAAACAAGACAAATTAATAACCTTTCATGGTAAGCTAAAGGTGTTTAACTACAAGCCATATGTATGGTAATTGGTACTTGCGCCCAACAGAGCTGAGTTAAGGATGCTATAGATATTTTTACTCAGTGCCTCCTCACTGTTTTTATTGTATAGATTAACTATAAAATGTAATACAGTGCATTAGTATATCTTAAACTGTAATCTGCAGTGCTCTGTTAGTTAATAGTAGCACATAGCTTCAAAAAGCACCTAATACAGTCCATTTTCTTCTAACTGTCTTGCAATATGTACTTTTAAACTCAAATCAAGCAGTGAAACCATTGAGATTTTGATTTTAATATTGGTGGGTTTTTTTGATCGTGCATATATTGAATATTAAGATACATATTTACCACTGTGGCAAATGACCATAGTGAAGAGAATCTCTTTTGTTGTTCAAATTTTCATTGGCATAGATTTTTGCATTTATTAAACTGACTGCTTTGAATAAATAGGTTTGAATAATTTGTTTTATTTTCAGCTTAACCATAAGGGGGGGCATTGATCATTAGAGTAGGGAATAGTTCTAAACTTACAAAGTAACTTGCCCTTTGATAACGTAAAAAGAGAACATACTTGCCTTACCCAACTGTTACCAAATGCCTTATTGAGAGGTCTCTAACAAGAATGGATTGACTATTACTCTCTGGAGACTGAGGCCCTTTAACACTGTATCTTATATTTTCGCCAAACAAGAATAAAACTTGACAGATAAATGATGGAGGAATAGATCATAAATAAAGTACGCGTATCTGGTCTGTCTAGAAAAACTGAAGAATTTCATAGCAGAACAGACTTTGTTAATTGTTTACTTCGGTTAGATAGTCACAGTTCCCATTGTAGGGTTCTGTATATTGATTTCATGACTGATCAGTCCTAAAATTACTTGATAATTGATAAGTTTGCATACTATACTACTTACACTTCCAAAGTCCTTCAGTTGTAATAGATTATGCGTACTTAAAACTATTTCCCTGAAGCAACAGTGCAGTTCTAACCAGTTTTTGATTGTCTTTTCAGATTACATCAGATATGACCATGGGCATCTTAGAAGCCTGAAGGAAGGGCATAATGTCAGAATAACACACACAACATTTGTGAGGTATGTGGGTTTTTGTATTATGCTGAAACTTTAATTCAGGCTACATTTGTCTTTAATACAGTTGTTAAACATATACAAAATACAATAACTTGAAAATGAAAGGGTCTAAAGCTAAAGTAGTTAAAATGTTAAAAGAATCAATCTCTAAAGTTCTCATTTGTCTTGAAGTACAATGGGCTGGGTGAACGTTTGGTTGGGAATTTTTTTGTATATTTTTATTTATGATGATTTGTTTGATTTTTTTTTTTTTTTTTTTTTTTTTTTTTTAAATGCTGCTAAAGCCTGGCTCTGGCTGAAAGATCTTTATGGATTACTTCTCATTTTGAGTCAACATTCCCGTTTACAAGCCGTTTGAGTTTTACTGACTTTTGCTACTTTAATTTGTGCGCAACAAGTTCCAAAAGCTGTCACATCTCTAAGTCGTTACTGATGGATAAACTTCCTGACATAACGCATTACGTTGTTATCCTGTTGGTGTCCTATAAAGTTTGTTTTGCCTTCAGTCCTTTGTGCCATGTTGAGATTCAACCCTAAGTCTGAAAGCTTTGCTCCCTGCAAATTACATGTTACTTCCTTGTAATATATTACAAGATGCTTGAAAGGTGTATTTTCTTGAGTAATCCTTGTATAGTCTTCTGGCTTTCCAGGGAAGTCATTTTTGTTTTCTTAATTAACATAAATGTCATTTGTGAGTCATGTAGTATATTTAAAACTTCATATTACACCTACAAAAGAGAGCTAAAAGCCTGATCCTGAGAAGCAATTCAGAGACATAAACACCTACTGATGCTAGTGGGCATACGTGTATGGGGCTGTAGTATTAACTGTACAAAATCAAAAACATTTGTTTTTAATCTGGTTACTCGAAGGTTAAGTCATTTGGAATTGTACTGAATATTAAACACTAGAAAGAAATACGCCTTTCCTAACCAGGTTCATTTAATCATGAATTATATAGGAGAAATAAAGTTTGTTTTCCCAAGAGATTTTCTGGAATGCAACAATCTTTATGGTCATTTGTAACTAGGAGCATTTTTAATATATTGCATTCAAATGAGAGGACTTGTGTATAAAAGAATTTACTTGACCAATAGCTTCATGATTTACTGTTGCTATGATTTAAGAACATTTACTTTGATGGAATAAATTTAATTTAGCTAATCCAAATCATAGTTACAATATCTTAATAGTGTCTGTCCTGGGAAGGAGTGGGTCTTTGATTTAGCAATCCAACACTAGAGTCAGAGGGAGGGAGTAGATGGAACATTTTTAATTAGGATAGCTAAGAATTAGCAATAAAGTCTAGAAAAATGCTGAAAAATGTATGTAACTTTGTCTGACAGCTACTCCAAGTGTGAGTCCTTCAGAAATTAATTGGTAAATATAGGCATTGTAGATTATAGTTTTGGATTAACAAAGCAGTAAATATACTCAGGGTTTTGAGGTACGACCTAAAGTACTGTAAATCCCAGCAGTCATATGGAGGCTACCATTAGCGCAGAAAAAATACGGAGACATCTGCTCAGCTGTCACCAATCAATACAGTGCTTTCAAGTTTCTCTCAGATATGGCCTTTAGTAGTACAGAATCAATAGCAATTTTAGGACTGAGTGTACTTCTAGGATTGCATGCTATTCTTGGAACTTTGTGTTTAGACTGTAATCTTTCTCCTGTTTGATGATAAAACTTTGATTCTACCATTCCACACTGCCAGCTATAGATGGCTGGAAAAAATTCTGTTTTACAAGAACTTTCAAGTTTTTGAACTTTGTTACTTTGTTTTCATTCTGCATCGGCATGAAAACAAAACCTGTGGAAGGTTTTCACAAAACAGAGCTGTATGAAAACATCCCTTTTCAGATTGAAATGGTCAGGCTTTTGATATTTCTCTCCAGAAGGCCCACACTGGACCTGAGAAACCATCCTGTCAAATTTCATCGGATATGATGACTCAGCAGGTTGTTGCTGTAGCTTTGGTCATTGGAGACAACAGATGTATTTAAGGGGGGCTTTGCCATACTGGTCAGAATTGAAAAGCAGGAGGCCCCACTTTAATGCAAGGAGAAGAACGATGTTTGGCAAGTCAACAAGACAAAAATATAGCCTGTATAAAAACCTCATATTTACCATTAAGGCTGTGATGCAGCTAACAACTCTGAGAAAATGAAAGTTGGTTTGACATCCATTTTTGCTTCATGGTGTGAAAATATTCTAGGCTGCTAAGTACTGTTTTGAAAGACAAAAATAGGAAATGTGAATAGCAGGGAGAACATCTGTCTGCAAGATTAAATTGCTATTTAGAAAATTGCTGAGCATAATTCCTTACAGGAATTTTATTTGCCTATAGCTGTTTGTGTGACTTGAGCAGCCCTTGGCCTTCCTGCTATTTTACTGTGTGAACTGATCGGAATTACTGCTGCATGGCCTACAGCAATTATTTTTTTTTTGGAAACACCATTTATCCTGTGTAAGACTAAATCATCCCCTCCCCTGTACTAATACAGCTGCTAAAATTTTTTTACACCATAGAGTCATACCTGTTAGTGCAGCATTGCACCTTCAGTTATACCAGTGCCATGTGCATGTAGACAAACTCCAGGTCTGAATCTGTTCCTATGTCGACAATGATTCCTAAAGTTTTGTCCCTAGAAGAAAACATTGCAGTCCTTCACATTCTGGAGTAGCCCACGCCCCCGGTGTAAATGATTTACCATTACAGACTTAATCATTAACCTCTTTAAAACTAAGAGCCCCTCCAAGGCACAAGCTAGAGGACCCGAAATCACTTACCTGAACTAGAGAGAGGCAGGAAGTGGTTTGAGGAGTCTTTACAGGTCACTTCAATTTATTTTATTTCCCCTGGAATAACATTAAGCTTACATGGAATTTCAGTACTGTAGTCTCCTCTCCTGTTTCAGAAACTTGGTGTATTTCAACGCATCAAGAAGGAAGCAATAAATACACCTGTTATTTGACTGCTCATAGTAAATGATTATTCATTCTTAATGCTAACATTTCATAAGACATCAGGATATAAGTGAGTATTAGGATTTGTTGTAGAATGTCACAATTGTGTAGATATGCGCCTTATTTTATTTAATCCTGTGAACAAGCAATGAAAACCTATTGGGCTCTAAGGTGTTACCCTCTGCTTAATAGATTGGCCTTTTCTGCAGAGTCTGTAGTCTCTGTGTTATGACTAAAAAAAGTACTTAAAGTGGTTTGCAGTTATGACTTTAAGTATGACACAAAATTGCAGGAGAACTTTCTTTCCTGTGCTCCAGAGCAGGAGAATCTGATTACAGCTACTCACACCATGAATTTTCACTTATTTTTGAAAGTTAACAATTGTCACTGCTGGGAAAGGAATGTGAAACTGACCAGACAAGCATAGTGTTTCTGGTATCAGAGTAAAAAGGATATCCATAGGAATTACCATTTGGGGTCAGAACAATGGTCTATTTAATCAACTATACCAGTGGTTCTCAAAGCCAGTCTGCCGCTTGTTCAGGGAAAGCCCCAGCAGGCCAGGCTGGTTTGTTTACCTGCCACGTCCACAGGTTCATCCGATCGCGGCTCCCACTGGCTGCGGTTTGCTGCTCCAGGCCAATGGGGGCTGCTGGAAACGGTGCGGGCCGAGGGATGTGCTGGCCGCCGCTTCCCTCCACCCCCATTGGCCTGGAGTGGCAAACCACGGCCAGTGGGAACTGCGATCGGCCGAACCTGCGGACGCAGCAGGTAAACAAACCGACCCTGCCTGCCAGGGGCTTTCCCTGAACAAGCATCGGACTGGCTTTAAGAACCACTGTACTATACTATCTCAGATATTGGTCATGTTTCAGAGGAAGATATGAGGAAACCCTAAAGTGGGATATCTTGGAATTATCTGCTTGTAGAGGAAGTTTCTTTCTAATCAGCTTGGTTGATCAGGTTTATTACCCTGAAGCATGAGGGTTTATGTCCCTTCCAAGTTTTTTGGGTTTTAATCAGTAGTAATGTGTCACTGGATACATTGTATATGAACATGGGCGAATTCATGCTTCCTGTAAGCTTGTAAGCTTTACTCTATTGTGGTAAAAAGAACAGGAGTACTTGTGGCACCTTAGAGACTAACAGATTTATTTCAGTATGAGCTTTCGTGAGCTACAGCTCACTTCTTTGGATGCATAGAATGGACATACGAAAGCTCATGCTGAAATAAATTTGTTAGTCTCTAAGGTGCCACAAGTACTCAAATTTATTTCAGCATGAGCTTTCGTATGTCCATTCTGTGCATCCGAAGAAGTGAGCTGTAGCTCACGAAAGCTCATGCTGAAATAAATTTGTTAGTCTCTAAGGTGCCACAAATACTCCTGTTCTTTTTGGGGATACAGACTAACACAGCTGCTACTCTGAAACCCTCTATTGTGGTAGTAAAGGCAGCAAAAAAGTCTCTCTCTCCAACCCTTTTCTCACTGTTTGCACAGGATGGGTGTCAGGAATCTCTTCGTATTTAAAACTCTTCTGAAAAATATGGATTAAAAATTCTTTCTCAACTCAAACTTGCAGTATTTCCAGAAAAATGAAATTAAAGTCAATATACTTCCCCTCCTTTTAAAGTAATGGGTCAAATTAGGGAATTGGTATTTAAATTACTGATATTTTTAAATGGGGGGGAAATACCTCAAAGAAAATCAGCCTCACAATTTTACACACACAACTAGATTTTGCCACCAGAAAGTATGACAAATTTGTACATAAATCTCCAGTCTGTGTATTTTCCTTAACTTTCCGTGTATTTTGTTTTTAGATAGATAATATGGTTTCATCTTGGGCCAGTGTACTAAAATCAGTTTGTCCTCTTCGTCCTTGTAGCATTCAGAATCTTAAATCACAGGTAGAACTAATCTTAGCCCAACGACAGATTATCCAAAAGGAATATTAAAGCTTCTTTTGATATTCATGCAAGTTAGGAGACTCCTCCCTGAATTTTTTTTCTTTAGAAATGTGTGTATCACACACACAAGTGGCTCATATTGATTATATAAATCTCCTTATTCTTTTGTAAACAGCTGATTGCATATACTAGAAGTGTATATAGTCTCTCATCAATACTGACTGTGCATGAGGAGAGATGGGACTTGCGAAAATTAGAGTTCTTACAATTAGACTATATATTTTTAGAAATAATAAGTTTTCAATAAACAACTTACAAAATTGCAGCTAAGGACTTGTAAATGAGTGTCGTCAATTATTTACAGAAACATTCCAGCTTGAAACAATCATAGAATGTGAATTCTTAATTGCTTGTTTTGCTTATTGTGTCATAAAAATAAAAGTTGACATCTATTTTTCATGGCTTATTTGTGTATAAACACAATCTCTCCATCTTTCTTCAGGGCAAATCCAGAAAACCATGCAGTCATCAGGGCACAGATTCCGGGACATTGAGCACCATCCCCTCCTTGCTGAAAATGACAGCTATGATTCTTCTTCATCGGAAGCTGATATGGCAGACAGGGTTTGGTTCATCCGTGATGGCTGTGGCATGGTCTGTGCTGTGATGACGTGGTTTCTGGTTGTCTATGCAGACTTTGTAGTGACATTTGTCATGTTGCTGCCTTCCAAAGACTTTTGGTACTCTGTGATCAATGGTGTTCTTTTTAACTGTTTGGCAGTGCTAGCTCTGTCCTCTCATCTGAGAACTATGCTAACTGATCCTGTAAGTATATGATTATCTCTTGAAATTGGGTCATTCTCTCATGTTTAGTCAGTTGCAGAGAATAAAGTAAGCAACTCTGAGTTCTCTTTTGTAGATAGGTAGGGTCTATCTCCTGCTGCTAGGATAATTCTTTTGGTTGCAGATCTTGAAACTGATTGAAGCAGAGGTTGGTCTCAATCTCCAGCCCTTGGTTCTTTTATGGTATCCTAAACAAGTCTTGAGCTGAGTGAAAAACAAAGCAGAAACCATTGAAAACTGTAAGGGAAAGGGAGGCACATGGGCAATGTAGGGTCACTTGTTATTTACTATTCAGGTCCATTATAGAAAATGATTAAAATGCCTGTTTTGTTCTGTAACTGTTTGTTTCCTAGTTATATTATCAAATCTAGGTAACTTTATAAAAGTTGTTTGATTCCAGGTGATGTGATAAGAAAATCTTCTGCTTTTAACGAATAGCAGAAGTTAAGGTTTTCAAAAATATCTGTGGCACTCTTGAAAATCTCACTCATCCTTAAGACTTGTTGATATAAACTGATATGCAGTAACATTTACCAGAGTTTGTTGACCTGACAGTTAAAATGTGGAGTAAGTTGATCAATGTAGAGAGTAGACTTAGGACCAGGGCTCACTTGACATTATGGATATTTTTCTCTCAATAAATCTAAGGTTAAAATGTTATGAATATTTTTACGTTATTGAATAAGTTAATGAGATTAGCAGAAATATTTAAATTATTAATGTTCTAATAAGACTCAATATAGCTTTACCTTTTTTTTTAATAGGAAATAAACATTTGGAAAAATTAGCTATCGCTTCCTGTAAAAAGTATAATTCAGTTAAACTAAAAGCTTTCATGACTACTTACAACTTTAAAATATATAGTTTGTATACAGAGTACATACAGAAATCTAAAATTACTTTGGAAATCTTGCTATGAAAACTAGATTAAGCAATTACAGCTTCACAATCTTAAAATGGTTTTTGATGTTGTTAAGTGGCATTTACTGGTAAATAAGTCTGTTCCTTGCTACCGAAAATGGTTCTGCAAGGTAAAAATTACAAATTGCCACAGTTTTACTGCCACACGAAATTTGTATTAACATATGCGAATACATTTTAGAATACATTTCTGTCAACGTGCGTAGTAATAGCTTTATGGCAGCCTAAATGATGTATTTTCAACTATTGCTGTAACAATGTACCTATTTCCAGTTCAATAGCAGTTGTGCTTATAACTAGTTGTCTAAAATTATATTCTTCAATTTCTGGGTTAACTCTTGTATGGTGGAACTGGTGGCAAGATAGGTTTAGTATAAAATGTCATCCTTAGAAATAGTATTGAGCATCTTGCTATAAAAGTCTTGATACTGACATCTAAACAGTGAATTTGGTGGTGTCTCAGCTCTATATTGAAGCCTGTGGGATTTGCAGTGTCGTGGGAAATCTCACCGCTTAACTACTGGAGCATGGTGAATGAGTGGACTTTTGAAGTGTTTAAGCTGAGATTATAATGCTCCTCACCAGTTCAGGTCTTTGCAGCTTTTTATCGTTCATTATAGCAAGTATTCACAGCTCAGTTTTAAAACACACTTAATTTCCAATGTTCTGTTAGTGAGCAAGCCTAGTCTACATAAAACTAAATTTTGAATTGGTATTGTAAACTATAAACTGATTGGATTGGCTTTTTTAGAGTTCATATGCAAAAAAAAAAAAAAAAAGTATTTATTGGGGGGCGGGGGTTGGGAGGAGACACTTATGGTGCTCCAAGAAGTGATTTTGACAATTCAGTAAAGGTGCTAGTGCCTGAGTAGTTCTGAGCCCCACCCAGTGATGAAAGATTCTTTCTTGAAGCCAGTGGATTAAACAAGGCCTTCTTGAAGAACCAGTTAGTGTGTTTATGGGTGTGTTAGGTATTTTTAATAATCAGAGCTTAAGACCTCGGGCCCCAAGATATTGTTTATAGACAAAGTATGTCTTAACCTGTTTCACTTAATGTAATTCCCATATTACCAAAAAAAAAAAAAAAAAGGCTTTGTAGTAGAAACTATTGACTGTTAAATAAGAATAAAGGAAAATTAAAGTGTCTCTCAGAATTCATAAGAAGTATAATATTACATTTGAAGGCAAATAGATTTTATTATCTTGTAACTATGAGAATTTCATCAGAAGTAAACTGGCCACAGTTTGAGATTATAAAAGGCATAATCTCGCCAATGTTGGCAACTGGAATCAAGTATCATTGTCTTTATTTGTGATTACTTGTTAATTCAGCAAAATGGCAAAGACATGAGATCAAGTACATTTGGATAGTTTTGCTTATGAATGAATGAAATTAGTGGAAAAGAGGTGGAAGGGTATATTTGTTTTTTTTAGTAGAAATTTTAATCCCTCTAGAACTAACTAAATCATCTGTTAGGTTTTGTCTTCAGTGTAGTGTTAGTTCCATTTTGCCTAACTTGAATGAGAATGTCAAGTATCAGAGGGGTAGCCGTGTTAGTCTGAATCTGTAAAAGCAGCAGAGAATCCTGTGGCACCTTATAGACTAACAGACATTCTGGATCATGAGCTTTCGTGGGTGAATACCCACTTCGTCAGATACTTGTCTTGTTCAACTTGGAATACAAAGTGTTTGGATAAATCAGGAGAATGTTATATACTAAAGTCTAATGCATTTCCTTAAGTAAGAAAAAGAAACTTCACTGGCCAAATTTTTAATTGCAAAAATTGTTGTTAAAATTTGCATACCAACAGTCTTTGGAAGCAAAGACATGAAAAGTTAACCCACTCCCCATATGGTACATGAGATCTTTCTGGCTACCTCAGATTTCTAGCCAGGGGGCTGGCGATGGTGGAAAGCTATTGGACTAGAGGTTGAATTGAATGAACTCCTCAAAGTGGGTGTGCTTGTTCTAGCTTGTTGCTCCAAAGTTCTGTAATAAGGTTATTTTAGTAAAAGGGTATGTGTGGCATATATTGAGTAATAAGACTAATGTACTGTATAATGA